>NC_091953.1:117762433-117869933 GCF_031021105.1 Erythrolamprus reginae
ACAAAGATTAAATGCACACTATTCTATGGTGTGTATGTTGCATGTGATGCTAAAATAGGACTATCAGCACTGGGGTGCAAAGATAATGACAGCAACAAAGGCATCTAAAAACATTAAACCTTTATCTAAATTTTTTGCAGTCTGGATCAGGTAACATATTCTTACTTTGTAATTCCTTTCTTTAACCATGGTTTGGTGAACAATCACTGACTGTATTCACAACTTCACACCAGAAGCAAAACTATAAGTACATCTGTAAACAAAATTGTCAAAATAGCTACTTATTCTTTTTTTCCTCATCAAATATTTTACGATTAGAGTTATCAGTTGTAGATTGGCAATTATCTCTACAAAGTTATCTGCCCATGTTATATTTTCACACTAGTTGCAGGTTAAAAAAGAAACAAACCAAAAGGTTATTACCACATAAACACTGAGACTCTATCAGTGAATACATACTATGATGGCAAATCAACTTTGAGGTAGTTTTTCCCAGTGGGTTGTAATTAACCACTATTCAAAGAACACCTTGATTAGATGCAACTTGGTCCAATTCGAGTAAAGGAATTCATCTTTACCATATTTAAAATTACATAAATGTGTTCTTCTGTCAGAACGTTTTTTTCTCTGCCTTCATTTTGGAAGTGCCAATCCCACTTGTAAATCAGAATAGGAATAAGTAAGGCAAATGTGCCACCTTCACAGAATCTCTTTACTCTTCCCAGTTCCTTCAGATCAAATGTGATAATTAACTCTCTTCCACTTCAATATGCTGTAATGGGTGCAATCAGTTCCTTTGGAACTGATTAGGGATTTGTCAATGGAACCTTAACAGTTTGTAACTGAACATATTTTTTCCCCTTTCTGCTTGCTCCATCGTAAACTGCTTGCCATAACCACATAATTTAAGACGAACAATTACTTGAGGCAAAATAAACGCCTATTTGGGGCACCAAAGAGGTGCACTACAGAAATACCCCCTCCACATAATCTACCCTTAACCCTTTCACTGCCACAGTCAACTTTCATTTCCAACATTTAATGAGTCTAAATGTCTTGTCAATTCAGCAATGTAAGAACAGAATGACCCCATTGATGAAGCATCAATTGGCTTTAATCTGACATCATTGTGGTTCATCTAACCTAACAGGGGAAGAGAGACCCAAATCGACACATATTCAAGGGAATGTGGAAGACAAGATAATGAAACGATGCTGTTAATTCAGTGCGTTGGCCCACAGATTGATTGTTTAATTGATTTAAATGCAATCAAGTCAATGATCTGTCTTCAATTAGTCTTTTAGGTCTCTCACTGATGCATTCATTGCTGTTGGTCAATGAACTCTGATATTTCTTTCCATTTTTCTCAGCATTATGGTCTCCTCAGTTGCCTTCCCTATCTGGATAATGAATTAGTAACGACACATGTTTAAATACTGATTGCAGAATTCTAGGTAATTTAAATTCTTAAATTCAACTTTCCAATCCAATGGAAAGGAGAAAGGTTGCTCTCTGAATATTAAGGGTGGATCTTTCCCAAATGCTTTCTTTTTTTGCTCCATGTAAAAAAAGACCTAACTTTTATAAATAAGATTTTCTTTTTCACTGCATGCACACTGCCATCTTGATTCCTTTGTAAGAAAGTTGTGGCTAGGAAATCCAGAATAGAAGAAAATGACCACTGGAGGCTGCTGTTGCACTAGGGAAAAATATAAGCAAGTGCATTAAACTGGCTGAGAAGACAAGGAGGCACCAATAGAAACGTTCAGAAGTGACTGGCTTAGGTACTCCACTTTGCTTAATTACTTTTAATTATTCAAAGACAAGTGCCATATTTTTCCCCCCAGGTAATTGCAGTCTGCCCATACTTAGCTGTCATTTTGATTTTCCAAGTACTAAGGCATAACTTGTGTAAAGTTTCATTCTTAATAGGTAAGAGAGGACAACAGTAGCCAAGGTTTCATGATTGAAGGTTCCTCTTCCCTGTAACTGTAGCATTGATAAGGCTAATATCATTCTGCTCATCTACTTGGTCACCTATACTGACTGCCATAACTATGTCCCCTCTACTCCAGATATTTAGCTCTATGCTCCGGGGAGATTTTGAGTTCAGATGAAAGATGCACCAGACACCACCACCTGCAAATACATTGGCACCCACAATCCCTGACTGCTGCTTTTCCTAGTGATTGTCAAGTTTTAACAGGATTCCTTAGAAATTACTATTACTGTTACTGTTACTATTACTATTACTATTACTATTGCTATTGCTATTGCTATTACTATTACTATTGCTACTGCTACTGCTATTGCTATTGCTATTACTTATTTATTACTATTACTATTGCTATTACTTACTTTTCCGAAAACTCGGGAAGGCCGCAGCAGCAGCAGCAGCAACAACAACAACAACAACAACAATAATAATAATAATAATAATAATTTATTAGATTTGTATGCCACTCCTCTTCGAGGACTTGGAGCAGATCACAACAGCAAAACACAATGTACAAATCTAATGTTAAAAGCAATTTAAAAACCCTTCTTATAAAAAATAATCACACAAGAAATACTGGTTTAGTACTCCTTTGAAGGCAGACTTGATCTAATGTTCAAACAAACAAAGATGTGGCCCTCCTACATAGAACAGGGATGTTGAAAAATTTCACCCGCAGTATACACCTGGCAGACTTGAGAGCAAATTTGGACAAGAAATATCAAATTGACTAAATCAACAACTTACAAAGAGAATCAATATAAAGTGCTATATCGGTGGCATTTAGCACCGAAAAGATTGGCTAAGATATACCAAAATTGTAATCAGGCATGTTGGAAGTGTAAAGAAGAGCAGGACACCTTCTTTTGGGTATGGTGGTTATGTCCTTAAGTGAAAGAGTATTGGAGGAAACTGAAAAAAATGATTACAAGAAATAACAGATGCAACAATCGAATTTACGCCAGAATTCTTTCTATTAGGCATTATTAGAAGACCATATGTAAAAAGTGTCAAGTATCTCTGTCTCTCTCTCTCTCTCCCTCCCTCCCTCCCTCCCTCCTCGCTTTCTTAATCTGTATTTTCCAATAGCCTGGTTGACCAGTCAAGACACAGAGAAAAGGTTGTGCATTGGGATATGTTGATTCCACTTTCCCCAAACACTCATTGGCAAACATCTTAATTATTCAACTTAGAACACAGAAAAATAGACCTGGAAGGATCCTTGGAGGTCTTCGAGTCCAACATCCTGCTCAAGCAGGATACCCTATACCCATGATGATGAACCTATGGCACATGTGCCACAGGTAGCACTTGGAGCCTGTTGGCTTGTCTCGGTTAGCTAGGCTATTAAACCTTCGACAATACCAAGCAGAGAATTTTAACAGAACGTGGATGTGTGATAAAGACAAGACACAGACTTAATTAAATAAGTATTATTTACATATAAACAAAATATAAACAATCCAGAATAAGCACATAGCAAATACAGAATAATATGCACTGAGCAATTACAAGATTAGCACAAAGCAAAACACAATATAGGTAATAAGCATGAAGCTTATACAAGAAGATATGCACGAAGCTTATACAATATAGATAAAAGCACAAAGCTTTTACAAGCACAAAGCTTGTATAAGCTCCCCCATCTCCCAGGTGAAAGTAAACGAAATGACTGAGCAAAATAATGAGCTTTTATAGCTTCAATGAGGAAGTGACAAAACAGCCTTGAAGATTAACTCTTCAAGTACAAGTTAACCCTTTGAGTGCACATTAACTCTTTAAGTACAAGTTTGGTACAGTTTACAATATGCAGTTTACAATGGCAATCCCTAACAACCATGTACCCTGTACTAACAGAGCCATATCTGAGGCACATGAGGCATTGATCTATGTCAGCTCCAGCACACATACGCGCATGGCCAGCTGATTTTCAGCCTTCTTTTCAGCCATTTTGCTCTTCCCAAGCTTCAGGAAAGTCTCCCGAGGACAGCGAAAAATGGGTTTCCCTATTGATGCCAATTCCTTCTACATTCTTTTTATATCTTGATTGTATTTGCAGATAAGGCTACCAAATGGGTTTTTTTTACCTTGTTTTGGCAATTCTTCCCTGCTTTTTAGTTTTTCCAATGGGTCTAGTATTTCTTTATATTTGACTGTTTTGGTCATATCCGTTTTACGTATTTGGGTTTATTAAGGCTTACATGGTTGAGAACTAATTAGGAGTCTTTAAATAGTGTTTTCTTTTAATTTCTTGCCATGTGTTTATTAGGTAATCTCTGATTAGATGTCGATTGAAATATTTCCGTATTTTATTTCTACTATCCCATAGATAAGCATGCCATCCTTTTTCTAAATCATGACCTTCCAATTGTAGTATACATTTATTTCTTAAATTTATCCAATACCTTATCCAAGTCAAAGAGACTGCTTTATAATAGAACTTCCAATCAGGTAGTCCAAAGACATCTCTGCTCTTGTTGTAGATAGCATTTTTAATGCAGCCATCTAGAAAAAGAAACTCTTAGAAGGATTTCCGTTTCACAAGCTGCTGAAAGGAATGTTTAATCATGGAATATAGCTAGTTTACAGCTCTTAGTGGAATATACAATTTTGATACAAATTTTATGTTCTGTAATATCCTATAATATCCTATAAGAAATCCTTTTCTAAGCAAATCAAAACGAGTAATCATCCAATTCTCTTTTTTGGTACTTTTCTCTCTCTGTCTTTTAAAAAAAAGTGTTACAATTTATGCATCCTGAAACTGATGAAGCCCTGTACATATATATCTATTAATGCAAAAAATCAGCTTTAGAAAACCTGAACTAATAAAGAAAGAATGCCAGAAGCCTCACTTACATCCAAAAAGCTCATTTTAACACAAGAAAAAATGTATATCATATTTGTTTTAGGCTATTGGCTAAAATACTCTCCCTCCCCCAAATGGTCCAGGGATGGGTTTCAGAGAATGATTTAGTTGCATAGAAAGAATCTGAAAGAATGTGTCTTAAGAAGGGTGTGAAATTAAATGAAATGCCTTTAAATTGCTGTATCTTCAAAAATTGCTGTATCTTCAAAACATCACTGAGCACTATCATTCTGGAGTCTGGATTCAAAGAGGGCATTGCAAGATTAAACACCCCAATCTCAATAGTTTGTTCCAGTTTCAGAGCAGAAAGATGCAATGGTTATGGTTTTGTACAAGGAATCAGAGTACAGAATAATAAGAGTTGGAAGGGCTTGGAGGTCTTCTAGTCCAAACACCTGCTTAGGCAGGAACGTCAAACAAATGGTTATCCAACATCTTCTTAAAGACTTCCAGCATTGGAACATTCACAACTTCTGGAGGCAAGTTATTCCACTGATCAATTGCTATAACTGTCAATAATTTTCTCCTTAGTTCTAAGTTGATTGTCTCCTTGATTTGTTTCCACCTATTGCTTCTTGTCCTACTCTCATGTGCTTTGCAAAATAGCTTGACAACCTCTGAGATATTGGAACACTGCTATCATGTCACCTCTAGTCCTTTCCATCAAACTAGACATCAGCCATTCTTCATATGTTTTAGCCTGTAGTCTCTAATCATCTTCGTTGCTCTTCTCTAAACTCTTTCTAGAGTCTCCACCAAAACTGAATGCAGTATTCCAAGTGTGGCATTAACAAGGCATTATAAAGTGGTATTAACACTTGAAATAATCTTGATTCTCTCCCTCTGTTTATGCAGCCTAGTACTGCGTTGGGGGGTTTTTTTGGCAGCTGCTGCACACTGCTGGCTCATATTTAAATGGTTGTCCACTAGGATGCCAATATCCCTCTTGCAGTCCTGAGTTCATGAATGAAAGGTAATATGTAAATACAGTAAGTTAATCAAATAAATGCATTACTGGGAATAATCCAAATTAAATGGTTCATTTGTGGGTTAGACCATTTCTGGAATATTTTACACACTCCTGTCAGTCACCAATATCCACAACCTATTCTGCTACTGTTGGTGGTGTCCCACAGAGGTTAAAAATTCAGACAAACTGATGTATCATAAAAAACAAGGAAAAACCAAATCATGGTATATACAATTAATTATCTGTTCAGATTCAGAAGACAATCTGATGATACCAAAAGGGTGGCATTTGCATAAAAAATGTTGAAATGTGTGTGTAATAACATCTGATGCAAGAAGGTAAGCCAAGCCATTGGCATGGTGTAATTATATAAACATTTCATCCTTCCCCCCCCTTGCTGCCCTATGGGTGTATATATGCCCTATGTATGAACAATAGCTTTATTTATTGTTCCAACTTGATCCTAAATCTACCCATAATGTAACATTGCAAGTTCTTACATCTAAGATCTTTTGAGATGCTAAAATGTTGAGATAAGATCATTCATATCTATATCCAGGGGTAGGCTGCAGGGAATTCGCTGGGGTTTAGGAGAACCTCTAGCTAAGAGGTTCTTTGCACTTTGGAGAACACCCCAAATCCCACTCCTGGCTGGCCCTGGACATCCCACCCCCTCCCAGTAATCCTCATGTGGCCCATTTTGGATGCAGGTAAGTGCAGGGTGTTCATGGAGGCTTGTGGAGGGTGAAAAACGGGCCTTTTGGAAGTTCAGGAAGCTCAGAAAGAGGCCCATTTCCATCCTCCAGAGGGCCTGTGGAGCATGGGGAGGCTGTCTTCACCCTCCTGGAGGCTCAAGGAAATCCTCCTGACCCCAGGGAGGGCAAAAACTCCCCCACCTTGGTGCAAGAGGCTGACTAGGCCATGCCCACTACATCCACTACAGATCTCAATAGTTGACTTTTACAAATGACATGCTGAGCTATTCAATTATTGTCTATAAATAATAGCCCAATGCTGGCAGACAGAAAGTTTTTCAAACACTTTCTGAACGAAACTTCTCTCTGTTTTGAAAACAATTCTAGGCAATATATTCCTGCAGGAGCCTTATCAGATAAAGTTGCTCAGCTGAACGGAATTGTACATGGAATGCAGATTTTGTTAGATGCAAATCGTTCACTTCCATCACCCATCAAATAATTAACAATCTGAAGGGTGAAGTTGGCATGCAGATGCTATTATTCTGAAAGAAATAATGAGGAAAATTATTCTGAGAGAAACTGAGGGATTATAAGTTCAGCAACAAACCAAGCAACGAATTGTTAGGCAGTAAATTATTCTAACTGTGCTGTGGGGACATAGAATTGGTCACCGAAGCTGCAAAGTTGATGGCCCAGTTCAGAAATGCTAGTTTACTGCCCCATAAGGGCAGTGTCAGAGTATCAATTGCCCATATCTTGGTTCCTGAATTGTGAGATTTATTTAATGTGCATTCAGCTAAATAATTCTTTCTTTCTTTCTTTCTTTCTTTCTTTCTTTCTTTCCTTCCTTCCTTCCTTCCTTCTTTCCTTCCTTCCTTCCTTCCTTCCTTCCTTCTTTCCTTCTTTCCTTCCTTCCTTCCTTCCTTCCTTCTTTCCTTCTTTCCTTCTTTCTTTTTTCTTCTTTTCCTTCTCCTTCCTCCTCCTCCTCTTCTCCCTCCTCCTCTCTCTCTTCCTCCTTGATGCTGTCAAGATATCTTGTTACTTAGGCATATTCCTTTCAATTTGCTTTCACAATTACTCATTCTATCTTTTTTTTTTACTCAGATGCTTTCATTATGCATTTTTTTCAATGTATGTATAAGACGTTGTGCTATAGTTGCACCATTGAACTTGAAACAGCAGGTTATCCTGGAACAAATCTATCTGAATTGTTACTAAAATTAAAGACATTTTTTAAAACTACAGATGAGATATGGGAAGAAGAGATTGTTATATTTTAAGAGAAGTTGATAAATTACTAGAATTGTTTAAAATTGTTGTGATAGAGTTAGGAAGTCACTTCTTTATATATTTATTTGCTTTTTCTTTACTATAGTCCTTTTTCTTTCTTTTCTACACCTTCCATTTTTTTCCTTTTGTTCTATAATTTTAGCTTGTATTGGGGGTTTTACTGTTGTAATCACTAATTATTTAATAGTTTTAATAGAATTATTATAAAGATATGGCAAATTTTCAGGGTAGGGTCCGATCAAATTTAGTGAGAGAAGCAAGGAGTGATTGTTCTTTAAATAATAATAATAATAATAATAATAATAATAATAATAATAATAATAATAATAATAATTTATTGGATTTGTATGCCGCCCCTCTCCGTAGACTCCGTAGACTGTCCCATGTATCATCTAAAGACAACTAGCACTATGTATGACATGTAGAAGGAATTGGGATCCAGTGTAGCTCACACAACAGAGGTATAATGTTATTGTCAGAACCTGAATATTACCCATGCTTCTGGGTTCTGAACCAGTTGTGACTTCTGCATGGTCTTCCAGGAACCGCCCCACATTAAAAAAATGTTGTAGAAATCAAAATGGGAAGTGACTAAGGAATGAATGGCACCGGACCAGGATACCTGCGAGACCGCCTTCTGCTGCACGAATCCCAGCGACCGGTCAGGTCCCACAGAGTTGGCCTTCTCCAGGTCCTGTCGACTAAACAATGTCATCTGGCGGGACCCAGGGGAGGAGCCTTCTCTGTGGCGGCTCCAACCCTCTGGAATCAGCTCCCTCCAGAGATTAGAACTGCCCCTACCCTCCTTGCCTTTCGTAAACTGCTCAAAACCCACCTCTGTCGTCAAGCGTGGGGGAACTGAGACATCTCCCCTGGACTATGTAGTTTTAGTGCATGATATGACTATATGTATGCTTTTTATATTGGGGTTCCTTGTTTTTAGATTTTTTAAAAATGTACAATTGCTATTTTAGATTTTAAATTATTAGATTTGTCAATATATATATATTGTTTTTTATCACTGTTGTGAGCCGCCCCAAGTCTGCGGAGAGGGGCGGCATACAAATCTAATAAATAATAATAATAATAATTAATAATTTTAAATTATTTTAGTTGAATTAGCAGATAGTTGTTTTATGTAGATTTGTGTATGTGTGTGCCTTCAAGCCAGTTTTTCACTCCAGACAAGTGCTTGGACTTTTTCAGAAGTTGTTTTCCATTACTTCCTTTCTAGGGCTGAGAGAATGACTGATCCAAGATCAGTCTGGCTTCCTCTGGAATGCTAAATCTTTGTGGCTAAAATGAGATTAGAGTCAGTGTCCCAATGTCAAGCCCAGTGCCTTAAAACATTAAAGCAGACTGGTTCTTCATTTATAATTTAGGAATTAAAAAAACTCTACTAATCTGTTGTGAATTGATGTTATATCTATGTAACTGATGTATTTTTTTGTTCTAATATATTCTGGAACAGAATATGACTTGTTAGACATTATCTGAAGGTCAGTACAAATTTACTGGGAAGAAAAAAAAAACATCTTCCAGACACCAACTTGCTTTAGGACTTTATCCCCCCCCCCCTCCTATATTGTATTTTTCAATAAAATGTATCTGAATCAAGCCAGGCCACTATTCCATTTGATCGAGTAATATTGACATTGACTGATAGCTCTTCACTAGGAAATCTTTCACAGCAAGACATAAAGAGGTAACTATTCAATCTGGAGTATACTACAGTATATATGCTCCACTCTAAATTAAATAACATGCATGTCTTACTACATCTTTATCATTGCTTTTTAGACTTGCAAAGAGCTTGTTTTCTGTATGAATTAAAGCAAACAGCCACTGGATAGACAAATTAATCTCTGTGCAGAAGGGAAATACAAAACAAACAAACCATATTGGTATGAGTTTATTCATTCATTCATTCATTCATTCATTCATTCATTCATTCATTCATTCATTCATTTGACTTTTATGCCACCCCTCTCCAAGAACTCAGAGCAGCTCACAACATATAATAAAACAATGCATAACATTTTGGGTCCAATTAATTAAATATATAATCTAAAACAGTAATGGGTAATTTTTACTGCCAAAATGTGGGTATGGCTTATTTTGTGGGTGTGGCTTAATGGTCATGTGAGTGGGTAGGAGTGGCTTGAACAATCATCATTGTTCAAGTGAACGGTTAAGTCCTCGACTTACAACCTTACCAGTGTCGCTCACTGGGGTGACAATTTGCTTCGCGTTTCCCGCACTCTCCTTCCTGGTCTGCCCCCCTGCCTCAGGCTGGGTCGTTAGGTGAACGAGTGCTGCCAGAAGCATAAATGCTGCCAGTACCGCTTCCACCAATGCCTTCTCCTTGCACCTCAGGCGTGAGGTGGCCACGTGAGGCTGGAGGAGAGCCGGGCAGGAGAGAGGGAAGCTCATCCGAGGCCAGAAAGGAGGAAAGAAGAAAAAAGCAAGGAGTGCAGATGGAGCAGCAGGGGGAAAAAGGAGAGCCAAGCCAAGACCAGTAATCCAGGAAGTGGCAGCTTTCAATCATTTAAGCCAATGGAACTGCGTTCCACACCATACTGCCTGCTGCCCACCCCTGATCTAAAACTAAAAAACCTAAAAAAACCATTCCTTCCATTCAATCAGAATCTAATGGCCCCAGGCCTGGTGACATAAGTGAGTCTTGAGAATCTTGCGATAGGCAAGGAGGATGGGGGCAGTATAGATCTCCAGGGAGAGTTGATTTCAGAGGGCCACCCCCCCACAGAGAAGGCTATTCCCCTAGGCCCCGCCAACCAGCATTGTCCAGTTGACAGGACCTGTAGAAGGTCAACTCTGTGGGACCTAACCGGTCGCTGGGATTCATGCAGCAGGAGGTGGTCCCGTAGGTATTCTGGCCTGAATATAATGTGGCTTTGCCTCTATGATAGAAGATTAGAGAAAATTCTTTCAGTATTTTACCTTGCAAGTCTCTTACTGTCTCAGATGGCCATATCTAAAGGTTGGTGTTTCTTTGCCTCCCTATACTTTATTGTTTCAAGTCTTCTTTCGACAGAGTGACACTTCAATCAGAATCCACTTGGGAACAAGATGTACAAACAAATGTCCAATTTGTAAACAGTGGCTACTAAAACATTTTTACAAAGAAATGCTTTCTATGCTTTTAGTTATATTGGATCAGTGACCAGGATATAGTTTTATCTTAAGTTGCTGCATAAATACTGATCGATGAAAGGAGAAAATAGAATAAAAAAAGCTGCATCTGACCGCTTTGAGCAATTAAAAGATAGTTAAATAGGGAATAATCAGCTAACATGTCAAGGAACCTTGTCTCTCTTTGATGTGTAGAACAAGAATTTACCCAATCTATTTGGGGATAGTTGAAGTCCCCCATTATGACTACCCTATTTCTTTTTGAGGCCACCTTAAATTCATTTTCCAAATAGCAATCTGCCTCTGGAGTTTGGTTGGGAGGATGATAGCAGATCCCTAATGTCAGATTAGTTTCCTGTCCTGGGATTTTTATCCACAATGTTTCTGTGGGTGAGTTTGAATTTTCTTGAATTTCAAGTTCATGAGATTCTAACTCCTCATTTATGTACAAGGCCACACCACAGCCATTTTTCCCTCTCCTGTCCATCCTATACAGTTTGTAACTTGGAATCCTTGTGTCCCATTGGTTTTCATCTGTCCACCAGGTTTCTTTTATGCCAGTAATATCAATATTATTTTCTTTCGTCAAGAATTCCAATTCTCCTATTTTTGAAAATTCACTAATGATGCCACTTTTATTTTCATCTCTTTTCACATCATTTTTGTGGCTTCAGAGCTCACCTTTCCTCCTATAGTCATAGCATTAATATTAATAGAGGGGACAAATCTTAGTGTTTTAATATTATAAAATTGTGTTATCTTTTATGTCTTATACGTTTGGGTGTTTTTAATTGAAAAAAATGTGATTTTTTTTTGTTTGATTACAATTTATACTTATATATCATTGAAATAAATACCAATTTTCTGATATTTTTCTCATTGCCTGTTGTCTTGACAATCCATTCATTAGTCAGTTAGTAGGCTTACTATGTACTATGTAACTATATTATGTTCTTTTTAATCTGATTCTGCTTAATAATTTCCAAACAGTGACAAACTTTTAACACTAGACCTTCATGTTTCCTAAATATTAATATGAATATATTTTACCATAGGATGCTGTTCCTTTATTTATTTTATATGCATATTGGTTAATACCTTGCTAAATTTGTCACCTAATAACCAGGAGTTTTAACTATTGTCTGAGAAGAAGGACAGACAATGAAAATAAATTTTGACTGAAGTTTGTGTCTAAGTTCATTTTCCTTGAGGAAGAATGCCAGCGCTATAGCATTATTTTGAATATACTTAGCAATTCTGCCCTATTTAAAAGCTAATAGTTAATGGAAACCCATTACAAAAATGAAGCATAGCCTTTTGAATGATGTTTCCCATAAGCATAAGGAAAGCAATTAAGTGCCACATATCTCAAGGTAATGTCACAGCCATGTGCTAATCATGATTTATTCCTTTTTAATACTTATGTATTGCGGCTGTCAAAATGGCAATCTTGATTTTAAATATATCATCCTCAGGGTAGCGCTTAATTTCATCAATAAACAATTGTAGCTTTGAGGACCCTTTGGGTGGGTGGAATGTATGTGAAAGAAAAAAAGACACAACAGCATGTAAAATCAAAAGAGAATAAGAAAGAATATTTCATTTATTTGCACGGATAATGATTTGAATATTATATACATATAGAATATTCTTTCTTGGCCAAGTGTGATTGGACACACAAGGAATTTGTATCAGATGTATTAGCTCTCAGCATTCATACAAACAACAAAATAATATAATCATAAGATACCAGTAGTAGAAAGGAAAAGGAAAAGTGAGAAGGATAAAAGCAATCTGGCTACAGATAGCACAAGGGGAAAATGTAGTTCATGTCATAAAAATTAGACATTTTGGCATGGGGAAAATTAATTGTGGTGTCCTGAATTTTTGCAAAAAAATATTTAATGTAAGTTAACAGAAGGGTTGTATCAAATCATCTAAGTACTAGTACTGCTATATAAAGCTTTAGTAAGACCACATCTAGAATGCTGCATCCAATTATGATCACTACTATTTTTTTAAAAAAGTTGTTGAGACTCTGGAGGGAATGCAAAGAAGAGCAACAAAGATTATTAGAGGCCTGGAGGCTAAAACATATTGCAAGAACTGGACATGGCTTATCTGAAGAGTAAGATCAGTGTTAACAGCAGTGTTCCCTCTAATTTTTTTCTGGTGTGGGCGGAAAAGTATAGTGTCTGAGCGGCAGTCCCTTCGGGACTGGGCAGCATAGAACCCTAAATAAATAAATAAATAAATAAAAATAAGTGTGGCCGCACGCTATTATGCATGTGCGAGTACTGTCATCCATAATTCGCTCCCCCTCCTTTCTCTCTCTTTCTCTCTCCTCCTTCCTCTCTCATCTCTTTCCTTTCTCTCCCTCCCTCTTTCTATCCTTTCTAGCACTCTCTTTCTCTCCCTCCTTCATTTCCCCTTTCTTTCCCTTCCTCTTTCTCTCTATCCTTTCTATCTCTCACTCTTTCTTTCTCTCCCTCCTTCATTCCCTCTTTCTCTCCTGTCACAGAGAGGAGGGATACAACCTATTTTCTAAAGCACCCAAAGGCCAGATGAGGAACAATGGATGGAAATGGACCAAGGAGAAATTCAAGCTAGAAATAAGGATAATTTTTCTGACAATCAACCAATTCACTAGCTTGCCTTCAGAAGTTGTGGATGCTTCATCACTGGAGGCTTCAAGAAAGAGTCTGGACAGCCACTTCTCAGATATGGTCTAGAATTCCTGCTTGAGCAAGGGGTTCAACTAGATGATCTACAACAATGGTTCTCAACTTGGGGGTCAGGACCCCTTTGGGGGTTGAATGACTGTTTCAGGGGGTTGCCTAAAACCATGGGAAAAGACACCTTGGAACCTATTTTAAAATCTGACCAATCAGGTGATTACAGTGGGGGTGTCCCTCTGACCTCCTTGCCAATCAGCTTAAAGCTCTGTTGGTAGAATTGATGCTAGACTTATGGTTGGGGGCAGTAATGGGCAGCCAAAATTTTTACTGCCACACTGTGGCACTGTGACTTATTTTATGGGTGTGGCTTAATGGTCATGTGACTGGGTAGGAGTGGCTTGCCAGCCATGTGACCAGGTGGGAGTGACTTGAACGATCATCATCGTTCAAGTGTACTGTTAAGTCCTCGACTTACAACCTTACCAGTGTCGCTCACTGGGGTGACAATTTGCTTTCTGTTTCCTGCGATATCCTTCCTGGGTCACTCACGCTGCCTCAGGCTGGGTAGCTAGGCGAACGGGTGCTACCAGAAGCAAAAATGCTGCCAGCGCTGCTTCCACCCACACCTTCTGCTTGAACCTCAGGCAGGAGATGGCCGTGGGAGGTTGGAGGGGAGCCAGGCATGAGAGAGGGAAGCTTGCCCAAGGCCAGGAAGGAGGAAAGAGGAAAAAAGCAAGGAGTGCAGATTCAGCAGCAGCAGCAGGGGAAAAAAGGAGAGCCGAGCTGAGACCAGTAATCCAGGAAGTGAAAGCTGCTGATCAGCTGGAGCTGCGCACACATCTTCATTTCTGCTGATGGAACTGCGTTCCACCCCTCCTGCCTGCTGCCCACCCTGGTTGGGGGTCACCACAACATGAGGAACTGTATTAAGGGGTCAGGACATTAGAAAGATTGAGAACCATTGAGGTCCCTTTCATCTCTGTTATTCTGCATTCTTCCGTCCCTCTCTCCCTCTCCCCCCCCTTTTTAAATATTTTCCCTACTTCCTGGAAAACAGTTGTTTCTCTGTAGTCTATCACCCCAGCTTTCCTTCCCTTGGTAAAACCTATCACAGTAGTACATGCTATCTTTATGTTCAAAGGTAACATGCTTCTTTATATCATTGGTCAAGAAACATGAAATGAAAAAAATTCTATTACATTTGATTTCTTCTGTGATATCTGGATAGTAATGATGGAAACAGATTGTCCTGGATGGTGTTTGGTTTAATATAGTTGAACTCCAATCTTTATGTTCCTGGAATCTCATATTTTGCAATATTTTTTTCTTATTTTACTATTTTGTGACAATATTATTGTTACCCCCATTTGGCTGAGTCAAAGGGATAATGATATCAAGTTATATAATAAGTTCTCAAGGCCACTTGATAAGGTCATAGCTGATCTGAGGGTTCAGCTCCTATATTAAATTGACATTTGACTTTTAAATATTACTGTTTTCTGGCATAACAACATTTCCTTTCCCACATAAATTTATCTTGTTCTTGCATTAATCATTCAACTAATCTTCTTAGAAGAATTTGTCTTATGCTTCTTTGTATATTTTAAGAATTCTTTTGTGTGATTCATGATCATAACTACTTTTCTTATCAAGTTTGATGTGACTGGAAATCAGATGCATGCATAAGAATAATTATTGTGGGAATAATAAATAATTGCTTTTAATGGTGACTGCCCATAAATTGATCTGACAGCATTGACACATTTTAGATGAAAAAGAAATTATATAATTTGCTTAGATCATTCTGTAGAGATATGTGGCCTTTGAAAATGTGCTAGATATTTTTTAATCAAAAACCCCCTCATTTATTTAAGCCATTTAGCCCTGATTGGCTTACCAGAACTCTATCCTCTTTAGGGTTTTAGAAAGTGCTAAAGAAAAAAAAAACCTTTAGAAATTTTTATGTACTACAGTTCTACATTAATTTTTTCCTTTCTTTTGCAACTTAGTGATTTCAGATTTAAGATGGGATGGGATTGTCATCAATGCATCTGATGGCTTAAAATGAATATGTGTATGTATATAAAGATTGTTATGGATTGATTTATTATTTGTTTATTTATTAGACTTATATGCCACCCTTCTCCGAGGACTCAGGGCGGCTTACAACATATAAAAACACAAAATAACAGAACAGATTCAAAAAAGTTTAATATTACACAATTTAAAAATCCAATTAATTATCTAAAAGATCCATTTAAAAAAAACATATACTCGTCATACTTTATTGATTGTAGTAATACAAAATTTTAAGGTTAGTCAGATGTAAGGTCCTTCAGACTCCATAATTATGTGGGAGGCATAGTGATCTGAAGATCTCTCCACAAACAAATCATAGAAAAGATCAAAGAACTAGTCTGTTCGCTAGTTATTTGATCTTTGCTATGACTTTGTTTACCCTTTTACCCCTCTGGATAAGGATGAAAAATTGCCCACATTTGCTTTGACTTGGGGGTGGTTATGTTTCCATTTAACTTCCCTATTGGTTTGCATCATGATGGAAGTGCATGACACGTCACGCAAAACGCCCACAAATAATCCTTTATTATTATTTATTCAAAGTGTTGGTTATGACCTATAAAGCCCTTCATGGCAACAGACCAGAATATCTCCGGGACCGCCTTCTGCCGCATGAATCCCAGCGACCAGTTAGGTCCCACAGAGTTGGTCTTCTCCGGGTCCCGTCAACTAAACAATGTCATTTGGCGGGACCCAGGAGAAGAGCCTTCTCTGTGGTGGTCCCAACCCTCTTGTACCAGCTCCTCCCAGATATCAGAGTTGCCCCCACCCTCCTTGTTTCGCAAGCTCTTAAAACCCACCTCTGTCATCAGGCATGGGGGAATTGAAATTTTCCCTCCCCCCTAGGCTTATAGAATTTATACATGGTATGCTTGTATGTATGATTGGTTCTTTAAATTGGGTTTTTTTAGATTATTTTACTATTAGATTTGTTTACATTGTCTTTTTTATTGTTGTTAGCCGCCCCGAGTCTTCGGAGAGGGGCGGCATACAAATCTAATAAATAAATAAAATAATAATAATAATAATAATAATAATAATTATTATTATTATTATTATTATTATTATTATTATTTATTAATTAGATTTGTATGCCGCCCCTCTCCGAAGACTAAGGGCAGCTCACAACAATAACAACCATGTAACAAATCTAATACATTAAAAGAAATCTAAAACCCATTATTTAAAAACCATACAACATACTCATACCATACATAAATAGTATAACCCAAGGGCTCAGCTTCCCCATGTCTGACGACATAGGTGAGTCTTTAATAGCTTGCGAAAGGCAAGGAGGGTGGGGGCAGTTCTAATCTCTGGGGGGAGTTGGTTCCAGAGGGCCGGGGCCACCATAGAGAAGGCTCTTCCCCCGGGGCCTGCCAGATGGCATTGTTTTGTTGACAGGACCCAGAGAAGGCCAACTCTGTGGGACCTAATCAGACGCTGGGATTCGTGCGGCAGAAGGCGGTCCCGAAGGTATTCTGGTCTGTTGCCATGTAGGGCTTTATAGGTCATTACCAACACTTTGAATTGTGACCAGAAACTAATCGGCAACCATCGGCAACCAGTGCAGAAGCCTTCATGCATGCACAGAGGGTTTGTTTGTAAATTACGGTGACTGGAGGACTGGTTCAGGAGTCTGGTCCACTGGTCATCGCTGCTGGTTTGGTGAGCGGCAGCAAATTTCCACTACAGGTTCTAAAGAGATGAACCAGCAGCAACCCACTATTGCTTTGAGTGAGTGTCCTTGCAAGGAGACCATAGGATAGTGAGTTTCTTTGGAACGAGTGCCAGGATATAGCAATAGCAATAGCAATAGCACTTAGACTTATGAAGTATTTTACAGCTCTCTCTAAGTGGCTTTCAGAATCAGCATATTGCCCCCAACAATCAAGATAATATTTCAAATAGATGCTTGGACTCTTCTTCAGTTGATCCACCCAAAATATTATCTACTTATTGTTTAATGCATGATTTTTTTTTCTTTTTGATTTGCCTAAGTAACAGTAGTACTCTGCAAATCTTTAATATCTCTGTTTTGGAATAAGTTTCCCTTCACTTTTATTTGCTCGTAGTATTAATTAGTTTTAATCAATATCTCTGTTTTAACACAGCATTTGGATATCTAAATAAAAATACCACCTCAATAGCATTAGCAATTTAGCATTTTAGATTTATATACCACTTCATAGTGCTTTTACAGCCCTCTCTAAGCGGTTTACAGAGAGTAAGCATATTGCCCCCAATAATCTGGGTTCTCGTTTTACCAACCTTGGAAGAATGGAAGGCTGAGTCAATCTTTAGCCTACTGAGATTCGATCTGCCAAACTGCTAATTCAGCAGAATTAGCTTGCAGTACTGCAATCTAATCACCGAGGCTCAAATCATTGAACTGTAAATAAGCCATGGGCATTTTGGTGAAAACCAGACTTTCTAATTTAATTTAATAACTCGGTGCTTACACTATGATAAGGTCCAAAATTATTTGTACTATTAATTCCATGACAACATTCAACCCACTAAATGGGGGAAAGTTATGTTTATTTTGCTGGATTTGGTCTTTTTTATTTTTTTCTTGCTTTAAATTACGCTAGCCACTTTTCTTTTTTACTCATTTCAACGATCCTGTTAGTTTGTTAATGATCCTAAAGGCTGTTAATGAAAAGTATTTCCAGAGTGATTTGAAATTACATCAGTGCTGGAATATGAATATAAATAAAGTCTTGAGTGCAGGTTAACAACACTGAAGTGAAAGCCAATGCAGGGAAATTATGTTGTGTATGGTTTCTGAGTTTCCATAACAGGTGGAACATAGCTACCTAGATGGCCATTTTCAGTCATTTCAGACTCCTACAAACTAACTGATCTTATAAACATGTAAACTATGCTGGAAGTTAAGTTACATCAGAGACCTAACTTCAATAATTAGGTTATGGCAGGAGGGAAATATTATTTAGCCTCTGCAGTACTTTGCTGTGGCTGAGCTTACCAAATGTGCTCTTCTAGGGTGAAATGTACTAATGAAATGCAATTATTCTTCTTTATTCACTTGTCTCAAAAATGTAATAATGCAATTTCTACAACACAAGAAATGGAGAAAAGTATAGTTCCTAGGTCTTTCAAAAATGTACAGACTAATGCACAAATAATCTAACTATTAATGATATTTGCAAAGGGTGGAAAATATAAAATAAAAACAGACAAGTCAGTAATCTATTACTTGTAGTAGAGATTAAATCAATGATGAGAATGTTTAAAAGCCTGGAAAATGTGTATAAGCATTAGGAAGCTTTTATGTCTGTAAGTAAAAGTGGGTAAATTATGGACTCAAAACCTTATTCGTTGCAAATGCAGCTTGCTACTTGGTTTACAAAGTGTTTGCAAATCACCCCAAAGACTTGTAATTGCATTAAAATCTGTTTGTCTGTGTCTTTATTGTTTGTCATCTGTCTGTCTGTCTATCATATTTTCCAGAATATAAGACGCACACTAGTTTTGAGGGAGGAAAACAAGGGGGAAAAATCTGCCTCCCAACAATTTGGCTCCCAGCAAACAGCAGAGATGATATACGCTGGCTGTTGTGTATTTCTGTGCGTGTGTGCCTAACCCATAGACATAGCAAAGAAGTGGGGAAAGGCATATTATGGCAGTATATTAATGTCAGAAAGTTTTCTTCAACGTAGTCACAGTAACGCCTGCCAATTGTTTAAATAGATCTACTCCAAACATGACTGAGTCAAGGTTTAACTAAGCTGCCTTATCTTAATACTAAAACAGGACACTGTTGCATTTCAGACTATACTTATACAGATTCTGTTAAAATTGGTGTGGTTTTCTGGAAGTATACATTATTCTCTGCTATTTAAAAGAAAATACAATACCACTGGGCCTCTTCAGATCAAGCATTTATTTTAAATAACTTCTTCATTTTGTTGTCTAGACCAATAATGAAGCAGCCTTTAAATAAGTCTAATAATTTGAACATTCTACAGACATTTATAGCTATTGACTTACCTCCTTGCATCCAGTTCAGCAGAAAATAAAATTTGCCTCTTCCTCCCAGCAATTTTCCTCCTTGCAGCTAGTTTCACTTTCAGTTTAGCAGGTGTCTGGCCAAATCAGCAGAGGGTCGGGAAGCTGATAATGAGTTGCTTGGCTTAAGAGGCTCTATTCAATTTGCTGCAAGGAGGTAAATTGCTGGGAGGCAGAGGCCAAAGTATGGGGATGGGTGGGTGGGGCTACATTCAGTGTATAAGACGCACCCAAGTTTTTACCCTTTTTTGGGGGGGTAAAAAGGTACATCTTATACTCTGAAAAAGATGGCATCTATCCATCCATCCATCCATCCATCCATCCATCCATCCATCCATCCATCCATCCATCCATCCATCCATCCATCCATCCATCTATCTATCTATCTATCTATCTATCTATCTATCTATCTATCAAATTGCCCCCATCCTCCATGCCTTCCGCAAGGTGTTAAAGACCTATTTATGCCGCCAAGCATAAATAGGTCTTTAAAAAAAACCCCATCTTTCTGACTCTAGCATTTGAGAATGGTGTGATTGTATAAAATTGAATGTTTTTTCAGTAATTATGGGTTTTTAAATCAGTTTTAATATTGGATTTGTATCATATTGTATTTTGTTGCTGTTGTGAGCCTCTCTGAGTCCTCGGAGAGGGACTGCATACAAATCTAATAAATTATTATTACTATTGTTATTGTTGTTGTTGTTGTTATTGTTATTGTTATTGTTATTGTTGTTGTTGTTGTCGTTGTCATTGTTGTTATTATTATTATTATTATTATTATTATTATTATTATTATCTAAAACAAAACAAAACAAGATGAATACAGTGTTAGGTGAAAGAAGGTAGTAACTACAATAGGAAAGAAAGGAAAAAAGAAACAACTTAATGGAGATGAATCAAAATCAGAATAGAGAATGAAAGGGACCTTTGAGGTCTTCTATTGCAGCCCCCTGCTCAAGCAGGACATAATATACCATTCCAGACAGGTGGATGTCCAGTCTCTTCTCAAAAAGAGATGATGCAAAGGAAGAGATAATTGAAACAAAGATAAAACATGGGCATGCTTGCACTTTTCAACTTGCTACTTAACAGATATGTATCAATTTATTAAGAGAGTTCTAAGAAATATAACAGTAAACAGCATACAGATAGTTAGTTATTAGTTACACAGACTAGATCTATTGAATGAGGCAATATTGAAAATTATGAGAAATACTATATGTTATTATTTATTTATTAAATTTATTTATTTATTAAATTTGTATGCCGCCCCTCTCCGTAGACTATGGAATAGTATACACTACCATATTTTCCCCAAAATAGGACACTGCCTTACATTTTTGAACCCTGAAATAAGTGTTTGGCCTTATTGTCATACACTCGAAAGCCAGAATGGGGTTATTATCAGGGGATGTCTTATTCTGGGGAAAACAGGGCATAGTAGTGTACTATTACATAAATATTAAAAGTCTCATATTACTAACCACAGAACCTTAGGTAAGTATTCCGAGCAGCCAAAAAAGTGGGGGGAGGATCAGTATTCTCCTTTTCTTAAATCAACTCAAAGTCACAATAAAGTGTACCAGTTTTCAAAGTCCAAACTCCTATTCTTTTCTTACCATCTATAAGCAGTGGTCCCCAACGTTTTTTCCACCAGGGACCAGTTTCAGCAAGGCAATTTTTCTATGGCCCGGTGGGGGCGGAAAGGGGTGTGGTTGGGGGCGGGGTTAAGCATGGGGGTGCTGGTCCTTCCCGCCCCTCTTTCCCGCCATCGCCCTGTGGCCGGCAGAACCTGCCTCCCAACCCCTCTTGCCCGGCGGCAGGTGAAGCGCTGGAGGGAGGGGGTCAGGCCGGCCCTCCTGCCTCCCCCCCAGCCAAAAACACAAAGGCGTGCCATGGCAGAAGCCAAAAGAGGCTTGAGCCTCCCGGTCCTTCCCGCCCCTCTGTCCCGTCCATCGCCCTGTGGCCGGCAGAACCTGCCTCCCGAGGCCTCTTTCCCAGCGGGAGATGAAGCACTGGAGGGAGGGGGCGGCAGCAGGAGGACTGGCAGCTGCTGACTCCACGGACCGGTGCAACATGCCCCGCGGCCCGGTACTGGTCCGCGGCCCGGTGGTTGGGGACCCCTGATCTATAGTACTCTAATATTCTTATTGCAATTTTTATGGACCATACAATCTCTGTATAGCTTTCTATGCTCATTGCATTTCTAAGCTCTATCTGTCCTGGTACCAGTCCCAAAAGCTAAAAAACAATCGACTGTCCTTATTGCTAATCTGGCTTTCATGGTCTTGGAACTGCTGCTGGCGTTGCTGGAGGTTGGCATCAAGGCCATCTCTTCTTGAGCTGGCTTTTGCTATTTCTGGCTCTGAATCTTTTGGTGTTGGTTCTATGCTGGTAGTCAGCAGTGTTAGCTTTTCGAGCTTTGCTACTCTAAGTTAGTTGGTGTGATTGGACTTGACCCTTTGTCTGGTTTACTCTAGTTTGGACTTATCTGTTGGTGTTGTATCAGCTAGTACTGGCTGCTATTTCCTAGTTCCTGTTGCTCTCCATTCTGCTGCCCAACTTCTTTAATTTTCTTGGCTCTGCTGTTTCTTGATCTCAACCCTCTCTTTTTCTCTCTGCTTTCTCCTTCTCCTCTCTCCCTGTCTTGAACACTGATAGGACTGACTTTGAGTGGCATGAATTGCTATGGGTGCTTGGCTTATAACAATTGCACTACAATTAGTTTAGCACCCAAATACCACCTGAGACGCCTCTATAATGGCTACTTAGGCAGAAGAGGGTAATTTATTTGTCCTCCCTTGCCTCTCCTAATGGCATGCTTCCCCAGTCTCCATTATTCTCAATAGAAAAGTTTCTATTGCTCTGGAATTTCTAGGGAACCCACCAAACTTAAGTTCATCCTGACTCTACCTGCTGGGAATATTGATTGCTTCTTCGTATGACTGGATGAGTTTAGTAAATCTCTGAGGCATATGCATGAGGCATATCTCTTGAAAAGAAGACATCCATTATTTTTTTGGTGACGTTCTTCTTAAACCATAATGGGATTGGAAAGAGAACAGGAGAGGAAACAACTGGCACATTCTTGAATGTAACAACTGTCCTTTCACAACAGCCAATATAAAAACTGGGCTACATCCAAAGGCTGAAATGATATTGGAGTGTATTAATATTTCTCAATAACTGATTGTAAAGTAATATACAATTGAATTAGTTTTCATGGCATTCTTCACAAGAGCTGAAAATCATATAGTACCATTTATAGAACCAAAAATAATTGTTATTATAGAACGGAACGGAACATAACAGAACAGAATTCTTTATTGGCTACATGTGATAGGACACACAAGGAATTTGTCTTTGGTGCATATGCTCTCAGTGTACATAAAATAAAAGATAAATTTAGAGATTATGAGATTTCACCAATCATTTAACACCTTCCACAAAATTCTGGTTTTAAGGGTGGGGTGTTATATCTGAATTCTCAGAACACTTCTAATTCCAATGATCCTTCAATGAATACATGAAAAAAATAAGAAATAAGAAATGTCATTAAAACAAATAAAAATGATTTCTAGTCCATGAATCTGAACTATTCAGCAGTCTACTGCCTTTCTTCCCTGATAGAAGGATTCTTGGCAGCTTTGAAGGTTTAAATCTAGACATTGTCCCTTCCTTATGAACTAAATATGAACTTGTTATCTTATAAAATGCTTAGAGATTGTATCCCCAAAATATGCTGATGAAGTTAAATCCATATGGAAAAATGATTGTCATGGAGTACAAATAAGCAATCAGGAAACAATCAATATTAATATAAATTGTAAAGATACAAGCAACAAGTTACAGTCATACGGTCATGTGGGAGGAGATGGGTGATAGGAATGATGAGAAGACTAACAGTAATAGTAAAGCAGCCTTAATGAATAGTTTGACAGTGGTGAGGGAATTATTTGTTTAGCAGAGTGATGGTGTTTGGGGAAAAACTCTTCTTGCGTCTAATTGTCTTGGTATGCAATGCTCTGGTGTCGTTTTGAGGGTAGGAGTTAAAACAATTTATGTCCAGAATGTGAGGAATCAGTAAATATTTTCACAGCCCACTTTTTGACTCATGCAGGATACAAGTCCTCATGGAAGGCAGATTGGCAGTAATTGTTTTTTCTGCAGTTCTGATTATCCTATGAAGTTTGTGTCTGTCTTGTTGGATTGCAGAACCAAACCAGACCATTATA
Source organism: Erythrolamprus reginae (assembly GCF_031021105.1). Lineage (NCBI taxonomy): Eukaryota > Metazoa > Chordata > Lepidosauria > Squamata > Dipsadidae > Erythrolamprus > Erythrolamprus reginae. Next base: position 117,786,437 of record NC_091953.1, read on the forward strand.
GAGGTGTAGATGACAGACTCAATAACTCCTCTGTAGAATTATATCAGTAGCTCCTTGGGCAGTTTGAGCTTCCCGAATTGGCACTGAAAGAACATTTTTGTTGTGCTTTTTGATGCCTTTTTGATGTTAGGTGACCATTTTAGGTCCTGAGATATGATATAACCTAGAAATTTGAAGGTCTCTACCGTTGATACTGTGTTGCCTAACATTGTAAGAGGTGGTGGAATGGGAGGGTTTCTTTTAAAGTCTATCACCATTTCTACAGTTTTGAATGTATTCAGTTCCAGGTTGTTCTGGTCGTACCATGATGTTAGTTGTTCAACTTCCCATCTGTATGTGGTTTCATCCTTGTGTCTGTCTTGTTGGATTGCAGAACCAAACCAGACCATTATAGAGGTGTAGATGATGGACTCAATAACTCCTCTGTAGAATTGTATCAGTAGCTCCTTGGGCAACTTGGGCTTCCTGAATTGGCACTGAAAAAACATTTTTATTGTGCTTTTTGATGCCTTTTTGATGTTAGGTGACCATTTTAGGTCCTAAGATCTGATATAACCTAGAAATTTGAAGGTCTCTACCGTTGATACTGTGTTGCCTAACATTGTAAGAGGTGGTAGAATGGGAGGGTTTCTTAGTCTATCACCATTTCTACAGTTTTGAATGTATTCAGTTCCAGGTTGTTCCGGTGGTACCATGATGTTAGTTGTTCAACTTCCCATCTGTATGTGGTTTCATCCTTGTCTTGAATAAGACCAATCACTGTTGTATCATCTGCAAACTTCAGGAGTTTAACAGATGGATCATTTGAGATGCATTCATTGGTGTATAGAAAGAAGAGAAGTGGCGCAAGCACACAGCCTGTGTGTGTATGTGTGTGTATGTATTAATTGTACATGTATCTGATATGATTTTTGCCTAGCTTCACCTGTTGCTTCTTGTCTGTTAGGAAGTTTGTGATCTACTTACAAGTGTGTTCAGGTACTGCTGGCTGATTTAATTTAGTTAGAAGAATATTCAGTATGATGGTATTGAATGCTGAGCTAAAGTATACAAAGAGGACTCTTGTGTGGGCCTTTGGAGATTCAAGATGTTGTAGGATGTAGTGCAGAGCCATATTAACAGCACCATCTGTTGATCTATTTGCTCAGTATGCAAATTGCAGAGAGTCTAGCAGTGGATCTGTGATGGTTTTCAAGTGGAACATCACCGGCCTTTCAAAGGTTTTCATAACTGCCGATGTTAGAGCAACTGTAGTTAAGGATTAAAATAGGCAATTATAGAATGAAATGTGGCAGGGATGGAGAAGCATCTTCTGTGATGACCAGAAGTCTGATCTGTTCAAGCTACAGGAACATTGCACTAGGGAGGTGCATAGTTTCAGATGCCATGCTTTCCTTCCCTCCCTTCTTTTGAATATTTGCAGATGGCTCATTTGATAGAATATGAATGCTAATGATAATGCTATCCATGTTATTGAAGAAACATGTTGTTGAATAAATGTGATGCTGCTAGTAATGGAAAGTTTTCTTCCCCTTCTCTGTTTACTGTTCCTGGCTGTTCATTTGAAGGCTTTTGATGTTCTAATAGTTAATTGCAGCCTTCTTGGAGATGTCCTTCCATGATTTCTATCCTTTTGCATGAAGAAAGAATTCTTCTGTGACCCAGTAATTATCTTCTCTCCAGGTCTCTCTCAGTAGCTACTTTACTTTACTATTGATGGAGCTTGCAAGTAAATGTTCACTCCTGGGGTGTCTCACAATTGATTCTTTCAGAGCTAAGATTGATCTTTCCCCCAGTTGGGATAGTAGGAGCTGAAATTCCTCAAATGACACATTTTTGTCCCCAAAAGTTAGCAAAATGCAACCCTAAACTCCAATTACAATTCTGTCTAAACCTCCTATGGTGAATATTGCACTTTGAAGATTCTGTAACTTTCAAGCATTATTTTGGACAGCTGTACATGCTTGTCAAGTAAAAGTAAAATTTAAAATGTGGTAGAAACCCATAAAAGTGGAAGCTTTTGTGTTGTACAGCTCTTTACCTCACCAACCTAATTATTTATTTATTTTGCATTGAACAACCAGCAAGAAAGCAATTTCCTAATTGGAAAACAACAAATACAATCCCCGTATTTCTCCCACCCCCATCATGCAAGTGATTGATTTTCATGGACTGAGCCTGATTCAAATTGATTTGGAAAATCAATCCAGATATTTCATGTGTTCAAAAAGACTTGGATTGAATCTCTGAATAGGACATAATGAGATTTGGATTGATTCTGATTGTTACCAATACATGATTTAACAGGCCAAATTGGTCCAAATTGGTCCAATTTTCTGAATTAGTCCAAATAAATTTGGACTATCAGATCTTTGCATCTGCTATAGTAAATGTGGGAAGGAAATACCATATTAGTTTTTTGACGTGATTCCTTTTTGCACATTTTCCTGAAGGAAGATGACATCACCTGAAAAACTAAAAAAGATTTAAGTCTGTTCTTAAGGAGATTCATTTATAAATGATATTTCAACAATTAATTCAACTAAGAGGAAAATTCTCATGTTTATTTAATGAGAGGGTATATATATTTGCAGAGTGGGGAGTTCTTGAAGTAGAAAAAGGGAGAGAAATTCATATGATGTGAAATAATCAAGGCAGTGAAATAATTAAGGTTGTCTGTGACCATCCTTATATTTGATACAGCTTTTCATAAGAACTTGCAAACTTCTAGATCTTCCTCCATCATCTGCCTTTTCCATATGTCTGTATGCTGTAGGTTTCTACAAATCTTAATCATAAAGTCTACTCAATGCAGAAAAAATAGATATTGGAATTTTAGATTTTGCACTGCAAGATCTCTGGTTACAAAAGTATTATAAGAACAGGAACTTATGGAATGTTGAGTAGTAGTGTCTAGAAATGTATATGAAATAAAAGGCTGCTTTGTTTAAAACTGGGAACCAAAAGAACTCCTGCTTCTCAGAATTTGTGTGTGTGTGTGTGTGTGTGTGTGTGTGTGTGTGAAGTTTCCAATACAAGAGAATGCAATGCAATTGAATGTTTCATCAATGAATGATGAGAAAAAGAAACAGCAAATGTGAAGGAAGGAGAAAAGCAGTAGACATCTATTAAAGAAAAGAATGACAGTAACTCCCATTTTGTATGTCTTCTTTGCGTCCCTAGTGCCCTGATTCAGTGCACAACTATCAACAGAAAATAGTAAAATCAGACAAGTTTTCTGAAGGTGTAGAGTTAATAGCAGGAGGTCTGAGTTCCATGCTGAAATGGAAAAGCTTTGGAATATGTATTCCAAATATGTTTTTTCCTTAAATAAGGGTATTTTAATTATTCTAAATATTATATTTGTTATATGTTGTTTCATTATTGTTGTTAGCAGCCCCGAGTCTATGGAGAGGGGCGGCATACAATTTAAATAGATAGATAGATAGATAGATAGATAGATAGATAGATAGATAGATAGATAGATAGATAGATAGAGATAGACAGACAGACAGAGAGACAGACAGACAGACAGACAGACAGACAAACAAACAAATAAATTCTCCAGCTGAGCTTGGCTTTTAGAACATTATATGACATTGAGAATGTCCTGGAAGTTGTAGTTTTTTTAATTAAAACTAGAGAAAGGAGATGTCCCTAACCCATAATAAGAATTTTGTGTAGAGTGGCTGGATAAACAGTACTGGGAATAGTGAAAGAGCTTTGAGATATTTCCTCCTACACCTGGAAGGCTGCCAACCACATGGTCAGTGGCTCAGGTGTTAATGTACTGAAAGTACTTTGGTAAACATCAGGTCTGTCTCAATAAAATTGAATACATTAATACTTTAGTGGTGTATGAGTAGATGGACTGGTACGTATTATCCTGACCTGGTTTGGCCAGGGTGGTGATGTCACTCTGTGTGAAATCTGTAATAAATATTCACACTTGTTCAGTGTTAACTACAAGTTTTTTTAATAATTTGGAAGCTATATCTTTTTTAGACTTACATTTCAGGATATGAATGGAATAAGGAAGTGATAAATAGTTTAATTTATATATTATCTTAAATGATTTTATATAACTATTTTCATTAAATAGGAGTTGCAACTTTCAATCTTAAAAAAAAATATTTTAAGAATTTGTCTAGGCAATAATTAAGTCTTTAAACTCTGGAGAAGGTCCTTCTCTCTAGAGAAGGTCTTTATCTGTGATTCCTTTTTGAGCCATGACCTCTGGGGAGGTGTGGAGAATTATTTCATATTTGACAGAAATATGCAAGAATCCTTAACTAGGCAAAAGACGCTGACACATTTTTAAGTATCAGGAATAAAATATACTATTTGGAAACAGCTCAAGCTCATTTACTGGGGCATTGGAGATGCGGGATTAAAGCAAAACCAGATTCTGTTCAGATGTCAAGTTTTTGTTTTTAGAGCCAATCTCAATAAAGATAGGTTTATGACATTGATTCCCTGCATGGTCTATCTAATGAGGTTCTTCCCAATATCTCTTTTACCTCTAGGTCAAATCTGTGGACATCCTAGCTCTTCCATGCAAGGGAAGATGCATAATTTCTTGATTTGACTAGACTATTATTGCCTCATTGAATGAAGACATTCTATTATCCTTTCTTTTTAACTCTCCTTAGTGTTGATCCTCTCCTCCCATGAAGTCACTGGGAGAAGGAATAAGGTATAACTTCAGTTTTACATTGGTGCTCCAAGACAAACTGGTGATGCCAGGACCTGGGGAGTGTAAATGGGATAGAGCAGACATAAATTAAACCCTAACAAAAAGATGGTGTGATAATGATTTGATTTTTACAAAATCCGATCAACACAGAGTGGAAAATATTTAATATTCCTTCTCTATTTCCAACAGAATAGAATGGAATGGAATGGAATGGAGTGGAATGGAATGGAGTGGAATGGAATGGAATGCAATGGAGAGCAATCATGGGTTTCCCGAGGTATGCCCATATTACTCCAACACTCCGCAGTCTGCATTGGTTGCCGATCAGTTTCTGGTCACAATTCAAAGTGTTGGTTATGACCTATCAAGCCCTTCAAGTCACCGGACCAGGATATCTACGAGACCGCCTTCTGCCGCACGAATCCCAGTGGCGGGTTAGGTCCCACAGAGTTGGCCTTCTCCGGGTCCCGTCGACTAAACAATGTCATCTGGCGGGACTCAGGGGAAGAGTCTCCCCTGTGGTGGCCCCGACGCTCTGGAACCAGCTCCCCTCAGGGATCAGGACTGCCCCCACCCTTGCCTATGTAGCTGTATGTATGATATGTTTGTGTGTATGCTTTTTTATATATTGGGGTTTTTTTAAGGCTTTTTTAATGTAAAATTGTTATTTTGAACTTTAATATTAGATTTGTTACTATATATTGTTTTTATCATTGCTTTGAGCTGCCCCGAGTCTGTGGAGAAGGGCGGCATACAAATCTAATAAATGATGATGATGATGATGATGATGATGATGATGATGATGATGATGGAGTGGAGTGGAGTGCAGTGGAGTGGATCGGAATGAAATGGAATGGAATGGAGGAGAGGAGAGGAGAGAATAGAAGAAAAGAGAAGAGAAGAGAAGATAATGTTTTGTTGGCCAAGTGTGATTGGACACACAAGGAATTTGTTTAGGTGCATATACTCTCAGTGTTCATAAAAGAAAATATATTGTCATCAAGAATCATAAGGTACAACACTTAATGAGAGTCCAGGTACAAATAAGCAATCAAATCATTTTAGGAACCAGTCAACATAAATTTATATTGTATAACAGCAAACCTGAGCTGTGAACTGGGTTAGGCTGAGACAAAGCGAATGGCCCAAAGTCCCCTGGCAACTTTCATGACTACGGGAAGCATAAAACTTCAATTCTTCTGGTCTCTCAGCCAGCACTTTAACCACTACACCAAATGCAATTACTAATTACGGTACTATTTCCCTAGTGATGTCTCTTGATGAAGTGGCATTGGTGCTCACTCCTATACTGAATTTGACATCCTAGTGCTCTTGAAGGAGGTGGACTGTCTGGGTGTTTTTCAAAAAGACTCCAGTCTATCAGAAAAAGCCATCAGGGATCTCCTTCCAGTTCAATGGCTAATAAAATATTGGTTTCCTGATTCAAAACTGAAATTCTGACAGTTGTAAGCCTAGCCTCTTTCCATTTTTATTTTTAATTGCTGACTCCTGATTTTCTTAAAATAAACCCTCTGGTAGATCAAAGGCGAATATATGGACACTCATCAGTCTTTTTCTCAGCAACATCTTTTGTAAGATGAATAAATTAGAGCTCTCTCTCAGGATTTCAATCGCCTTGGGATCCTTTGTTCAGGTCGGAAGGAAAATAATACATTAATTTAACCATTTGGCAAAACCTGTTCTCTTTCTTTACTCTTTCCCTTCGCTCTCACCCTTCTCCTTCCCTCATTTTTCTTAGATGGATATGCCTGATATACCTGTGTCTCAAGTAAAGAAAGAAAAATAAAATCTATAAGAGCATGTTATGCTTCTGTACTTAATCTTGCCTCCAGAAGTTGTAACTGCTCCAACACTGGAAGGTTTTAAAAAAGATGAGAAAACCATCTGTCTCAAGTGGTATAGGGTGTTCTGCCTAATCAGGGGGTTGGACTAGAAGACATCCATGGTTTGTTTCAACTCTGTTATTCTGTTCTGTTCTACTCTGTCTTTCTGTTTTTCTTTCTGTTTCTCTCTCCCTTCCTTCCTCTCTTTCTTTCTTTCTTTCTTTCTTTCTTTCTTTCTTTCCTTCCTTCCTTCTTTCTTTCTTTCTTTCTTTCTTTCTTTCTCGCTTTCTTTCTTTCGTTCTTTCTTTCTTGCTTTCTTTCTTTCTTTCCTTCCTTCCTTCTTTCTTTCTTTCTCGCTTTCTTTCTTTCTTTCTTTCGTTCTTTCTTTCTCGCTTTCTCGCTTTCTTTCTTTCTTTCTTTCTTTCTTTCTTTCTTTCTTTCTTTCTTTCTTTCTTTCTTTCATCCAGAATATATTTCCCTTTACTTAATGTAGGTTTTGTTCTCAACTCAATCTCTTTTCATTTTTACTTGGATCCCCCATTTTCCTAGTCACCTCCCAGTAATAATCTTATCATTTTATTCTTTTTTCCAGAAGTAAGTTGCACCCTACCATGCACTGAAGTACCTCTTAGCACATGTGCATCTTTGCCTGAATGCTTCATTTCTAAGTCTCTTTTTTTCTTTGTTGTAGCAAGCAACTCCTTGCAATTAGCACCTGCAATTATGATAATTAAGGTAAAGTAGGTCGCCCATAGATCTCAGGCACAACAGATAGACCAGAACTCCACCGAAAGACTAAAAGTACTTTTAAAAAAATTGTCTATAATGACAGGATCTAATTGTTCTCTACCTCTGACTGCTTGTTAAAGCCCCGTAAATGAGAGATATGAGATATTTGAGACATTTCTGAGTATTATCTGGCCATCTTGGGCTTAAAACTGCTTTAACTTGACTGCTTTTGCCTAGGCAACAGTTTTTCTCCGTCTTTATCAAAATCATCTTCCCATTCTTTGCAATTTGGCATGCAGTCACTTCAATCACATCTAGCAGTCAATCTTTAGCAGTTACCTATTTATTGTCCAACACAAAGATCTTATAATAACACATATTAATGGATTAAAACTTAATACAGTGATCAATGCAATTAAGTAGTCATCAGAGAGCATAAAATAGACAGGTGGAGAGAAAAATCACTAAAACAGGGGCTAGAGTGAGCAATAGCAATAGCACTTAGACTTATATTCTGCTTCATAGTACTTTTACGGCCCTTTCTAAGTGGTTTACAGAGTAAACCTGTTGCCCCCAACATTCTAGGTCAGTGATGGCGAACCTATGGCACGGGTGCCACAAGTGACACCAGAGCCATATCTGCTAGCACACGAGCCATTGCCTTAGCTCAGTTCCAACATGCATGTGTGTGCCAGCCAGCTAATTTTTGGCTCACACAAAGGCTCTGGGAGGGTGTTTTTGGCTTCCAGAGTGCCTCCAGGCAGATGGGAGAGTGCATTTTTATCTTCCCCCAGCTCCAGAGAAGTATTTGTGTTGGTTATGACCTATAAAACCCTTCATGGCACCGGACCAGAATATCTCCGGGACCGCCTTCTGCCGCAAGAATCTCAGCGACCAGTTAGGTCCCACAAAGTTGGCCTTCTCTGGGTCCTGTCAACTAAACAATGTTGTTTGGCAAGACCCAGGGGAAGAGCCTTCTCTGTGGCGGCCCCGATCCTTTGGAACCAACTCCCCCCCAGATATTAGAGTTGCCCCCACCCTCCTTGCCTTTCGTAAGCTCCTTAAAACCCACCTCTGTCATCAGGCATGGGGGAATTGACACTTTCCCTCCCCCTAGGCTTATAAAATTTATGCATGGTATGTTAGTATACATGATCGGTTTCTAAATTGGGGTTTTAAATTAACTTAAATATTAGATTTGTTTACATTGTATTATTATTGCTGTGAGCCGCCCCGAGTCTGCGGAGAGGGGCGGCATACAAATCTGATTAATAAATAAAATAAATAAATAAATACTAGCCCCACCAGAAGTTGGGAAACAGGCCTTTTCCAGCCTCCAGAGGGCCTCGGGGGGGGAGGGGAAGAGAAGTTGTTTTCACCTTCCCCAGGCATTGAATTATGGGTGCAGGCACTTGTGCATGCTCAATAGCGTGCTTGCATGCTCTTTTGGCACCCAAGGAAAAAAAGGTTCGCCATCACTTTTCTACGTCCTCCTTCTACTGACTTCTGAAGGATGGAAGGCTGAGTCAACCTTGAGCCAGTGAGACTTGAACTGCAGTAACTGCATTCTAACCACTGCATCAACTCCTGTGAGAATGACAGATGCTTATACTCAGTAGGGTATTAATTAGATTGAATTCAATGAAAGAAAGACAGAGAATGAGCTCAAAGAAAGACAAGGAAAGCAGGGGACTTTGAGAGGCAGTTCTCTTTAACAAAATGAACAGGGTTTACCCAGAGACAGAGAAGCAGATAAATAAAACAGAGAAAGAGAGACATACACAGAGAGAGACAAACGGAGTTTGCAAAACAGTTACCAAGGCAAGAGGGTGATAAGTCCAAGAGTAAACTTGGATGAGGCTTTTTAGTCAAAGAAAAGATTTAGAATTGTTGGCTACAGCACAAAAAGTAGATTTTAAGGACCCGCCTCCAAAGAAAGAAAAAGAAAGGAAGGAAGGAAGGAAGGAAGGAAGGAGGGAGGGAGGGAGGAATTCAATTTATTTATTTATTCAATTTATTTATTTATTCAATTTATTTATTTATTCAATTTAGTTAGTTAGTTAGTTAGTTAGTTAGTTAGTTAGTTAGTTAGTTAGTTAGTCCAATACACAATGAAGGTTAAAGAGGATTTGGCACTTCAAATCTTTCTAGCTCAAGATTGAGTCAGCCTTCCATCCTTCTGAGGTTGGTGAAATGAGGACCCAGATTGTTGGGGGCAATTTGCTGACTCTGTAAACTGCTTAGAAAGTGTTATAAAGTACTGTGAATTGGTATATAAGTGCTATTGGTATTATTTTAAAAATGAGACCACACTTACATATACACATACACTCACTTCAGGTTTGAAGAAGATAGACGTTGAAGATAGACAATGAATTTTTTTGTGGACAGTGGCTCTGCTGTCCCACACTGGAAACCCAGAATCTAACACAATGGGGACGGTGAAAGTCTACTGTTGTAGTAATTGCGGATGTAATTCTCTAATGCTGCTCACAGTTGTCTCAGTTTTGGGGGCATCTGTTTTCAAATCTGGTTGAGGCTTCCTAGTACAGGTCTCACTGATGAGTTCTGTAGCAGCCACACCTTCTAGCTCCTTTTGCTGAAAGTCACACCAAAGTAGGTTTCTTTCACATCATCTTGTGAAAGACGCCAAGGCCTCTTTTCAGACTTCAATACACTGTCCTGCAACTGGGAAGGCGTATGGTAGTCATCCATTCTTTTGATGCATCCAATCTTCTTCATCTGGATTCTGATAATCATGGACTCAATGCTGGTGAACTCCATATAATCTAAGGCCTTTAGGTTGGAGACATGGTCTAGCTAACAAATCCCAAAGGTGGAGTGGAGAATGTGTATATGAAATTTCTCCATTTGTTTGATGTGCCTTTTACAAAGGGCTCATCTCCAGGATTGGAGACAAGGGTTAACCAAAGCCCTGTAGACTTTTAATTTCATAGAAATAAGGATGTTGAACACTTTTATATGCAGCTATACTGGTGCCTAGCTAGCCTTGTTAAAATAATGGACTCAATTTATTTGTTTAAGAAAATGATGCTTCCCAAATATTTGAAGCTGTTTACTTTTATCAGCTGGATGTTGTCAACAGTGATTTTCAATTTGATGGACATGGTGTTTGTCATGGGCTGGATAAGTACTCAGTCTTGTTCAAACTGGTAGTCAGGCCAAAGTGCATAGAAGATTCTGAGAATTTGTTCACTATCAACTGTAGATAGCTGTTTCTACGTGTCAAGAGGGCATAGTCACCAGCTTCATCAGTGACTGTATGGAGGCACTTCATCCTTCAAGTGGCAAAGATCAAAGAGAAAGCTGTTGAATTGAACAAATTTAATAGGACAGGCGTTAGCACAGTCATTTTTTTGCTTCATTGGAAATGGTAAATGTAGCTGATGAATCACCATTGCAAAAAACCTATCCTGTCATTCCATCATTCAGTAGATGAATCAACTTTGTGAATTTCCTCATACATTCAGCTTCCGTGTTTGCAGTAGTCAAATGTGATGTCAATGGCATTACAGTAAACAGGTTTAATCTGCTCAGTGCACTTTTTCTGCATCTGCCTATAGCAAATACAGTGGTACCTCTACCTACAAATGCCTCTACTTACGAACCTTTCTAGATAACAACCGGGTGTTCACAGTTTTTTTGCCTCTTCTCAAGAACTATTTCCCACTTACAAACCCAAGCCTCCGAAACTGTAACTGGAAAAGGCAGGGAGAAGCCTCCATGGGACCTTTCTAGGAATCTCCTGGGAGGAAACAGGGCCAGAAAGGCATGGAGAAGCCTCTGTGGGGCCTCTCTAGGAATCTCTTGGGAGGAAATAGGGCTGGAAAAGGTGGGGAGAAGCCTCTGTGGTGCCTCTCTAGGAATCTCCTGGGAGGAAAAATGGCTGGAAAAAGCAGAGAGAAGCCTCCGTGGGGCCTCTCTAGGAATCTCCTGAGAGGAAACAGGGCCTCCACCCTCCCTGTGGTTTTCCCAATCTCACACATTATTTGCTTTTACATTTATTCCTATGGGAAAAGTTGCTTCTTCTTACAAACATTTCTACTTAAGAACCTGGTCACTGAATGAATTAAGTTCATAAGTAGAGGTACCACTGTATCATGTTTGCTGTACTGATTGATAACCACACCAGGCCTTGGAGAAGTTCCTTTCCAAGACAGCAACAAGTCTGTTCAGAAGAATGAGGGTAAAGATTTTTCAGGCAGTGGGCTATAGTAAGATACCCATGTAGTTTCCACACTCTGATTTGCTTCATTGATTTTCTTAACAGCCACATTGAGGGCACGGTAGAAGTCATTGTACATTTTCTCTGAGGACCAAATGTCTTGCAAGATGTCTTGGAATGTCTGTAAGGAATTTGGTGTCTCATCAAGAATGCCATTTCTGCCCTGTTGCTTTATTTGAGTTCATCTGTAAGATGGTTTCCTTGATCCGATCAGTAGCAGGAAACAGGGCTAGGGCATCCAAGATTGGCAGTTGAGGAATCCGCTGTAAGAAATGAACAGCCAGTTGAGTTGATTGAAAAAGTGTTCAACTCAGTGGGGGGGGGGGGGTTAGCCCTTCCTGGTATTTGATCATGCTTAACCCATCGGATGACAGATAACAGGGAAACATCCTGAATTGAAGGACCCAAAACTGACTTTGTGGCACCAAATAACTCTTGTGGTATCATGCAGGGGTGGGCAGCAGGCAGGACGGGGTGGAATGCAATTCCAACAGTGGAAATTTATTTATTTATTTGGATTTATATGCTTCAATGGCTCGGGGCAGCTCACAACATAAATGAAGCTGTGTGCCCAGCTCCAGCTGACCATCCCACCTTCCCATCCTCCTCCTCCTCCTCAGAAAGGGGTCCCCTCTTTTCTCAACAGCTGATTGGCACCCATTCGCCTAGCTACCCAGCCTGAGGCAGGGAGTGACCCAGGAACGAGAGTGTGGGAAATGTCAAGCCAGAGAGCGACACTGGTAAGGTTGTAAGTCGAGGACTTAACAGTTCACTTGAACAATGATGATCATTCAAGCCACTCCCACCTGGTCACATGGCCAGCAATCCACACCCACAAAATAAGCCACACCCACAGCGTGGCAGTAAAAATTTTGGCTGGCCATTACTTGTAACATGCATGATTTTCTACCTACTCAGTTTTCTATCTACTCAGCTTTCATCTGCCACTTGTCCTGCATTTCCACAGCTCTATCTGTACTTTGGATTGCAGGTGCACTTGTCTTTCTTTGAGACTGATGGTGGTTCTGCATATTGCTTTTGGCCTTAATTTGTTGCATAGTTAATTACATTTTAAGAGTGAGTTTGCATTATTTCACTGGAAATGCAGATAATAGTGGGGAATCATGATTCCAATGATTGATTATTTATTTATTTATTTATTTATTTATTTATTTATTTACTTACTTACTTACTTACTTACTTACTTACTTACTTACTTACTTACTTACTTACTTACTTATTTACTTATTCACTTACTTACTTACTTACTTACTTACTTACTTACTTACTTATTCACTTACTCACTTACTCACTTACTCTCTTACTCACTTACCGTATTTTTCACTCCATAAGACGCAGTTTTTTTCCTCCCAAAGTAGGAAGAAAAATCAGCCCCGTCTTATGGAGCGAAGATGCAGGCAGGGAGGGGGGGGGGCTGCCAACTCGGAAGCGCCATCCCGCCGGCTGGCTGGCTAGCTGCTGCCTGGCCCCCTCCCTCCCGGAGGAGGGTCTCCCTCCGCACCACCAGTGGCGCTCCCCCCGCCAGCCAGCCAGCCAAGCCCCGCGCCCGCCAGAACCGGCTCCTCACTCTCCCCCCGCCGCCCGCCGCGTTTGCAGGAGGTGGGGAGGGTTGGGCGGCCCGCCAAGGCCAGGAGGGACGCCGCTGCCCCCCCTTCCCTCTCTCCGCCCGCCGCCTCCTTGACGCCGAGAGGAAATGCCGGCAAAGGCTTTTCTCAGCGGAGGCCGGCGAAGGCGATATTCAATGTCGGGGGCGCATGGGCGGTTGCGCGCGCTCCCTATCTCCCTGCTAGCCCACTCGGAATATTCAAAATAAGAAAAGCCTTTGCCGGTGAAGGTTTTTCTTATTTTGAATATTCCGAGTGGGCTAGCAGGGAGATAGGGAGCGCGTGCAACCGCCCGTGCGCCCCCGACATTGAATATCACCTTTGCCGCCGGCCCCGCCTCTCCTACAACCCCCTTGCTGAGAGCCTGGACGAAAGTGCTCTCGGCAAAGGTGAGGCGGGCAGGGCATGCACGCGTCACTGCTGAGAAGAACGGAGAGAGAATGAGAGTGAGTGAGAGCAACAGACAGCAAGATAGTGAGAAAGAGAGAGTGAGAGAAAGGGGGGGAGAGAGAGAAAGAGAGGGAGAGGGAGAAAGAGAGTGGGAAAGGGGGGAGAGAAAGAGAGAGGGAGAGGGGGGAGAGATAGCAAGAGAGGGAGAGAGAGAAAGAGAGAGGGAAAGGGGGGAGAGAAAGAGAGAGGGAGAGGGGGGAGAGATAGCAAGAGAGGGAGAGAGAGAAAGAGAGAGGGAAAGGGGGGAGAGAGGGGGGAGAGAAAGAGAGAGGGAGGGAGGGAGAGAGAGGAGATAAAGGAAGAGGAGAGAGAGAAAGGAAGAGAAAGAAAGAAAGAGGGATAGAAAGAGAGAGTGAGTGAGAGATGCTCAGTGAGCCTTTCTTTGAAGTTGCCTTTCTTTCTTTCTTTCTTTTTCTCTCTTGCTCTCTTGCTCTTTCAATCTTTTTTCTTTCTCTTGCTTTCTTTCTTTCTCTTGCTTTCTCTCCTTCCTTCCCTCCTTCCATTTCTTTCATTCCCCCTCTCTATTTTTATTTCTCTTTCATTTTCTTTCTTTCTCTCTTTCTTGCTTTCTTTCTTGCTCTTTTTCTTTCTCTCTTTTACCTTCCCTTCCTCTATTTCTTCTTTTCTTTCTCCTTCCTACCTTCTTCCCTCCCTCCCTCCCTTCAGTCCTTCCTCTCTTACTCTCCCCTTTCATAAGTTTCCTTGCTTCCTTCCTCTGTTCCTGTTCCTTCCCCCTTTCTTTCTTTCTTTCTTTCTTTCTTTCTTTCTTTCCTTCCTTCCTTCCTTTCCTCCCTCCATTTCTTGCTTTCCTTTTCCTTCCTCCCTTCTTTCCTCCCTCACTCCCTTCTTTCACTCCTTCCTCTCTTCCTCTCCCCTTTTTGGCTCAAAATATTTTTTTTCTATTTTCCTCCTCTAAAATCTAGGTGCGTCTTATCAGCAGGTGCGTCTTATAGAGCGAAAAATACGGTACTCACTTACTCACTTACTCACTTACTCACTTACTCACTTACTCACTCACTCACTCACTCACTCACTCACTCACTTACTTACTTACTTACTTACTTACTTACTTACTTATTTATTAGATTTGTATGCCGCCCCTCTCCGTAGACTGGGGGCGGCTCACAGCATACAATAAAACAATTTATAACAAATCTAATAAATTTAAAAAACATTTTAAAAACCCATTATTAAAGCAGACATACACACAAATGTAACATACATAAATTGTATAGGCCAGGGGGGCGGGATGCCTCAATTCCCCCATGCCTGACGGCAGAGGTGAATTTTAAGGAGTTTATATATCTCCTTCATGGTCCCGATGAACAGAGAAGCAATCCTTGTTAGTAGTATTAGCAGCAACAACAGTAAGAGTAACAGCATTATCAGCTGCTGACTTCATATTTCATTGATCAACGTCTAACACCTTGTACAAGAAATACTGTATATCAAGCTTTTCTTGTCTTATCACCACACATGACTGCTTAAGCTGAATTAGGCTGCACTTAAATGTGCAAATTCTTTTCAAATTCATATTTATTGCCAACATAATTATGTTAGATGTATCTGTTCTTGGGATGAGTAACAGTCTTGTATTTTTAAAGTGTACTTCAGCACTTAGATGAGCTTGCAGATTGGCTGCCTCGAGCTACTTCACTTTGAGAACAAAATTAATTGTATGTATGTTGGCAGATGCTGCAAATAAGTATGGTAGATAGCAGTCATAAATCTAAACTACCCTACTGAACAGCGTCGTATTTAATATGCACACGTCTTCCATTACCCCTTCCTAAGCATCTCTATTCATGATGTTAGATGTGAGCATGGTTTACAATGAACACATTTTATCCAGTACATAAAGCTTCTCTCTTTCTCTCTGGGACTCCTGGCTACAGATGGGAAAACATTATCTATATTTGCTATGTGGGCATTTTTTGCACACAAAAAATGTTTATAAATGTATTAAACATTGAGCATGAAAAATTGGTATTGTCATATGAACCAGTTTGTCTTCTTAGAATATCTTCTCAATCTCTGTAAAACTTCTGTAAAAATAATTAGGCTGGTGATGCCCTAGAATAGGGCTAAACTATTTAATAACCTCCAGATATATTAGGCTGTGTTTCAAAATATTTCTAGCCTATACAATTGATGCCATTAGTTACATTTGCAGGTCCACTGCTTCTGGACATTCTGCACTATCTTCCCTTTCAATAGAAAGAAATAAAATCCTGTTTTAAAGGACTTGGGAAAGGAAGGGAAAAAGGGATAGAGTATTGCATATTAATTTTTGCATATTTTAAAATACTGCTATGTTATTCTGTTCATCACATTTAAAATACAATTTGCTATCAGCATTCTATAAACAGAGAGAGATACAATCTAGGACTAGGGAGGTACTAATACCACTCTATAAAGCTTTAGTTAGACCACGCCTAGAGTACCACATTCAGTTTTGGTCATCACACTACAAAAAGCACATTGAAACTCTAGAGAAAGTGCAGAAGTGAGCAACCAGGATGATAAGGGAACTGGAAATCAAAACTTATGCAGACATGATGCAGGAATTTAACATGGTCAGTCTGCCAAAGAGAAGGATCAGGGGTGATATGATAGCAGTGTTCCAATACTTGAGGGGCTGCTACAAAGAGGAGGGGGTCATATTGTTTTCCAAGGCACCAGAAGGCCAGACAAGGAATAATGGATGGAAAGTGACCAAGGAGAAAATCAACCTGGAAATAGTGAGAAACTTTCTGACACTGAGAGTGATCAACCAATGGAACAGCTCCGAGTCTCCAGAGAGGGGCGGCATACAAATCTAATAAATAACAATAACAATAGCAATAGCAATAGCAATAACAATACCTTCAGAGGCTTGAGAGCTCCTACACTTGGGATTTTCAAGACGAGATTGGACAACTATTTGTCTGAAATGGTATAGGGACTTCTGCTTGAGTAGGGGATTGGACTAGATGACCTACAAGATACCTTCCAACTCTAATAATCTAATCTAATCTAATTCTCCTAATACACACTATCAATTGAATGTTTTCTGTATATACAGTGATCAAACTGCCTGCAGTTGTTGATTTGGGCAAATTTGGAAGAGGCAATGAATACTGATTTCTACATATGAACCACCTGGTTCAACAGTAGCAGCTGTGAGAGTTCTAGGTGTCCTAGTGGACCACCACTGAAGATTCATCCATAGATGATAGTATCAAGATCATATGAGTAAATTTTATTCTGCGATAGTAAAGCCACTTGTTTGGAATACTGTGTTCACTGCAAGTCACCACAATATAAAAAAAGATGCTGAGACCCTAGAAAAAGTAAAGAGAAGAGCAAGACAGATGATAAGGGGTCTGGAGGCTTAGGTTTGATGAACAATTAAGGGAACTAAATATGTCTAGTCTAACAAAGAGTACATGACCTATTCTCCAAAGCATCTGAGCACAGGATAAGAAGTAAGGAGTAGGAATCATTAAAGAGAGACCCAACATGAAATTAAAGAGAAATTTATTGACATTGAGAACAATTCATCAGTGGAGTGGATTGCCCCCTGAAGTTGTGAGTGCTCCATCACTGGAAGTTTACAAGAAGAGTTATTTGTTTGTTTGTTTGTTTTTTCAATTTGTATGCTACCCAACTCCTTAAGGATTCTGGGTGGCATACAAATTGACTTTGGACAATTTGTCTGGAATGGTATAAGAGTCTCCTGTTTTAGCCAGAGTCTCTTCTGCCTCTATATTTTTTTTGATTAACTAAAACAAAACAAAACAAAATAAAACTGCCAACCACCAAGCTTAAAAATGAGCAATAAACAATAGCATTCATGGAGAGGACATTAGATGGGTGCAAACAGCATTAGTACATCATAATACAAGCACATTTATTGTCTATGTGCATTATGATATTTCATTCATTCCTATTGTGATCTTATCCTGCAGAGGTCATTGTCCATAGGTCTTACTGTTGCTCGTCAATTTCATTCTTCAAAGACTCATTTCCTATCCAAGATGTGTGGAAAGAATACTTTTTTCTCTCTTGACTTAATGTGTCATTATTATTATTATTATTATTATTATTATTATTATTATTATTATTATTATTATTATTTAGATTTGTATGCCGCCCCTCTCTGTAGACTCGGGGTGGCTCACAACAGTGATAAAAACAATACATGGTAACAAATCTAATAATTAAAATCTAAAATAACAGTTTTACATTACAAAGTCTAAAAAAAAACACCCAGTAGATAAAATACATACAGACAGTCAATATCATGCACAAAGTTACATAGGGATGTCTCAGTTCCCCCAAGCCTGATGACAGAGGTGGGTTTTAAGGAGTTTACAAAAGGCAAGGAGGGTGGGGGCAGTCCTAATCTCTGGGGGGGAGTTGATTCCAGAGGGTTGGAGCCGCCACAGAGAAGGCTCTTCCCCTGGGTCCCACCAGACAACATTGTTTAGTCGACGAGACCCAGAGAAGACCAACTCTGTGGGACCTAACCGGCCACTGGGATTCGTGCGGCAGAAGGCGGCCTCGCAAATATCCTGGTCCGGTGCCATGAAGGGTGTGTGGCTTGAAATCTAAACATCTCAGTATCGCAGGAGGAAGTTTTATCCTTGAAAAATTATCATGAGGATGTAAGCCTTATGGATAAGGGGATGTGAGGCATTTTTTTTAATGCAGCAAAATAGTAGTGGTGATAATGACAATTCTAATATTCTATGAGAGCTCAAGGCACATCTGCTTATTCCCTACAACAATTAATTCAGAGAGATTTTGGCTGAAAGCTAGCAATGGTCCAAGTCATCTATGCAGTCCAATGGAGACAAACATTTGGATCTGTTCCAATACCCTAAATTTTGCACTACTCTGGCACTATTTTTCTTTGTTGTCCTTTGTTGGATATATTTGATAACTGAATTTATTATTAAAGAAAGATCACAGAGGAGGATTGTGAATACTTGGATAGCCAAAGTTTGCAGTTTGCAATAATTTCTTGGAAAAAATGAACCACCCCAAGACTACTTTATACAAATATATCAGTCAAGTATTATCATGTGTTGCTTACAAAACAAAAAGAAGAAGAAAAACCCTTCCTGATGGATTTTCTACCCTATTCTAAGTTGATTCCCAAATCAACGCTCCTCACTACAATGCTAATTTATTTAGTTTTTGAATAATATATTTTCAAGGTCAGGAATGCCATGGTGCACACATCAATTTAAATTTTCTCAATAATCAGTTCAGAAAGTGGAACTCATAGCACCCTGATTATTCTTTGTGAGCTATTTTTACTTACGTTTTTACAGTGTACTTTTAAATGACTTTTTTGGTTGCGATGATAAAATAAACCTTATTTCTCCATTCTCTATGCTCTCATGACATCAGTATAAAATGTTCATTTCTAATTATGTGGTTTGTAAAACGTGTTGTTCCAGATGAGAATAACAAAAACAGATGTGTCCTGTCGAGATAAAAAGAAAATCTGAATAATATGTGCACCCAGGAGGAATTTGATTAGTACAAAGATATAATCATTAATTATTTCTCCCTTTTTATGAAATATGGATATACTATTTGTCTTTGGAAACTGACCTAAAAATTCATAACTTCACAATAAAAAAAAGTATTTAGTAATCAGTATTATAATTTGAATCAGAATAGAACGATCTGTAGGAGTACTGTGAGTTTCAGATAACAATTGTATACTGTTGGAATTCAATTCTGCAGGTTTGCCCCATCCAATTCTGCAGGTTTGCCCCATCCAATTTTTCCTATCTGTGAATAGTTTTTGAGAAAGTTTAAGTTTAAGTTTAAGTTTAATCAGATTTGTATGCCGCCCCTCTCCGCAGACTCGGGGCGGCTCACAGCAACAGCAATACAAGACAAATCCAATATTAAATTAATTTTAAGAACACCACAAGTTAAAAACCAATCATACACACTAGCATACCATACACAAATTTTATAAGCCTAGGGGGAAGGAACATGTCAATTCCCCCATGCCTGACGACAAAGGTGGGTTTTAAGGAGCTTACGAAAGGCTAGGAGGGTGGGGGCAACTCTGATATCTGGGGGGAGTTGATTCCAAAGGGTCGGGGCCGCCACAGAGAAGGCTCTTCCCCTGGGTCCCGCCAAACGACATTGTTTAGTTGACGGGACCCGGAGAAGGCCAACTCTGTGGGACCTAACTGGTCGCTGGGATTCGTGCGGCAGAAGGCGGTCCCGGAGAAATTCTGGTCCGGTGCCATGAAGGGCTTTATAGGTCATAACCAACACTTTGAATTGTGACCGGAAACTGATCGGCAACCAATGCAGGCTGCAGGTGTGACATGGGCAAATTTAGGAAAGCCCATGATAGCTCTCGCAGCTGCATTCTGCACGATCTGAAGTTTCCGAACACTCTTCAAAGGTAGCCCCATGTAGAGAGCGTTACAGTAGTCGAGCCTTGAGGTGATGAGGGCATGAGTGACTGTGAGCAGTGCCTCCCAGTCCAAATAGGGCCGCAACTGGTGCACCAGACGAACCTGGGCAAACGCCCCCCTCGCCACAGCTGAAAGATGTTTCTCTAATGTGAGCTGTGGATCGAGGAGGACGCCCAAGTTGCGGACCCCCTCTGAGGGGGTTAGTGACTCCCCCCCCCAGGGTGATGGATGGACAGATGGAATTGTCCTTGGGAGGCAAAACCCACAGCCACTCCGTCTTATCCGAAAGTGACTTCACTATAGCTTCAGAAGTCTTTGCAGAACATGAACCCATTCAAGTCAGTATTTAGGTCTGAGTGCACTAGTGGTGGGACCAAGATGTGTGACTATCTTACCTCTTCTGTAGCCTTCAATAGAAGAGAATAACAAAAATGGAAGGAACTTCTTCTAATCCAACCCCCTGCTCAAGCAGAAGACCCTATACCATTCCAGGCAAATGGTTGTCCAATCTCTTCTTGGAAACTTCAAGCAATGGAGCACCTACAACTTCTGGAAGCAAGCCTTTCCACTGAATAATTATTCTTATCGACAGGAAATTTATCTTTAATTCTAGTTTGTCTCTAGTCTTAATGCTAGTCTTGTCTCTAGTCTTCTGATCATGCTTTTCTTTGTTATTTTTCTAGATTTTTCTATACTTTTTCTAGTTTTTTCTTGCCTTGTTTAAGTCATTGAGACATTTAAATGTAGTATTCCTTATGTAGATGAAAGTCCATATGGTTGGGCATGCCCAGGTATGACCAAAGCTGCACATGGCTGTTTAGTTCACATTATGCTGTTAGGCTACCATGAGCTTTTGCTCAGGCATTGCAGTTCAGGTAGGCCTGGATTTGTAGGTCTGGAAAGTTCAAACCCTGGCAAGATGTTCTCAAGAACAGATGGTGCTGAATGATATCATCAAAGGGAATGGACATGCTAGTTGGTACCATCAAAACACATTCCTTTAACTAACTGTCAAGGCTTTCTTGTAAACTCCATAAGATTCTGTCATTACACCTGCAGCGTTATCTATGATACCTTGGTATGTTTATAAGTTACAACATCATGTAAAACTGTGCATGTGTATTACCTGAATTAGGTCATAGAGAACAGTGAATTATAAAAAAAGAGTGCTGTGTGAAATAAAGTGTGGCTTTTTTCACTCCTGCAATGGTCTTTCTCTATCTTTTAATATTTTGCAACTCTTCATTCAAGTCTTTTTTTAAGTCATTAAGTCATTTAAGTCGAAACTGAATGCAATATTCCAAGTGTGGTCTTACCAGTTCAGATCATCTCAAAATTTGAGAGTGGAAGATATGATATTTTGCTTGTCCTCTTTTCCCTAGGAACAGTCCCAGTTGGTGTTGGTAGGTGTGTGCTTTTGGGTGGTGATGGTAGATAGTTCTAGTCATAACAATTCTTCAGTACAAGGCTTTATTTTATTTTTGGTTATATTTATCTTCTCTATGAAGCCATAGGGTCAGTTTATTTCATGGTACAGATTACACATCTGTTTTAGGCTAACCATGAGATGCCATCAAGTTTATTTCTCAGAATTTGGATGCAGTGAGAGTCTGGATTAATAAGAATATGCTTTGACTCAATCCTGGCTATGATTATGGGTTATGTGTTTTGAGAGTCTCACATATGGGACTTTCATCATGTTTGACTCTGAAATTGTTGGTACTTCCCCATGAGAACTGGTGTCCTATTGTGGGCTCTTTTGGATGGTGCTCAAAGAACAGGTTAAAAACATGACTAGGAAGGCCCTTGGACAAATTTATGTTATGTGTTAATTGTGCCGGTTCCTATTTTAGAGGCACTAGTCATAGTCACTTATGCTTTGGACATTTCTTGTGTTTATTGCCCCAAGAGTGGTGCTACTTTTGAATGTTACTATAGCTGACCCAGAATTCATCTGTATGTATAATTATGCATATTTATGTGGATATTTCGCCTCTACTCCACAGTAAACATGTTTGGGATGAAATTAAATCTGATAAAATAGGTGCTCAGAATATTAATTGATACATTACAATTTTACTAAATAAAAAATGCTACTCATGCTGTCCCTCCTACTGACTTTTATTGTGGTTGTGATAATTGCTCTGAGTTTCTGTGTTTCCTATTAACCTTAATCTGTTCAATTACACGCAGAATACAGTATTCACCTCAGAGGAATAGAGAAAACGCCAACTGCACAGAGCTGTTGAATACATAGAAATATTAATCTCTGAAGTAAAAGGGTTGCCTTCCAGGAGTCCTATGAAGGATAATAGTCTAACTAAAATGTGCTGAATAGGTCAGCTAAAAAAGAAAGTTTACAATACACTTCAGTTTTATACCTTCAGTTTTAACTTACTGGGGGAGGTAGGGGGAGAGAACCTTCTTAAAATGAACTAGGTCATTTTAGTCCATGACCTTTAACTTTTGTCTTTCTGCCACAAACAATGGATTCTTGAAGGCCTCATATAGTACACCTACAATAATTCAGTATGACTGATGTTATATAAAAGTATATTTTATTGTCCCATGCCTTGGGATGTGACCATGACCTTTCTCAATTATTTTATGACATGCAGCATTTTCAGTTTTCATAGCTTCACAGATCTACGGAAAACCTTAATAAAAATGGCTTTGTAGAATGTTCAAACACTTTTTCACCGAATGGTTTGTGCAACAACAAGCAAGTACATGATAAGTGAGCAAATATTGTTAATGTAGCATAGAAACATAGAAACATAGAAGACTGATGGCAGAAAAAGACCTCCTGGTCCATCTAGTCTGCCCTTATACTATTTCCTGTATTTTATCTTACAATGGATATATGTTTATCCCAGGCATGTTTAAATTCAGTTACTGTGGATTTACCAACCACGTCTGCTGGAAGTTTGTTCCAAGGATCTACTACTCTTTCAGTGAAATAATATTTTCTCATGTTGCTTTTGATCTTTCCCCCAACTAACTTCAGATTGTGTCCCCTTGTTCTTGTGTTCACTTTCCTATTAAAAACACTTCTCTCCTGAACCTTATTTAACCCTTTAACATATTTAAATGTTTCAATCATGTCCCCCTTTTCCTTCTGTCCTCCAGACTATACAGATTGAGTTCATTAAGTCTTTCCTGATACGTTTTATGCTTAAGACCTTCCACCAATCTAGCACCTCTGCAATATTTGACTCACCAAGAAAGAGACTAAGAGTACGTTATCCAGTAAAAACAGGAAACCTGAATATCATTTTAGAGTATGTCAAAAGAATATTGGCATTCTGCTGCCCAGAATTATGATGGAGTTGACTTACTTATGAATTTAATATCAACAACAACAATAATAACAACAACAATCCATTGCAAAAGTCAAGGTGGCACGGTGGTTAGAATGCAGCATTACAGGCTAATTCTGCAGACTATCGATTGCTAGCAGCTTGGCAGTATGATTCTCATCAGCTGAAGGGTGACTCAGTCTTCCATCCTTCCAAAGTCGATAAAATAAGGACCATATTTGGGGAGGGGAGGCAATATACTGACTATGTAAACTGTTTAGAGCAGGCTGTAAATTACTGTGAAGTGGTATATAAGTCTAAGTGCTATTCCTATCTGCAAGAAAAATAATTTACCTGCAAGCAAGAACTAGTCTACAAAATAATAGAAAACAAATAAGTGTTCTGCGACTTTAGAATTTAAACAGATAAGCACCTGTCACTTAATATGATACTTGCACTGATTCATGCATTGTTTCATTGTCATATCACATTACGACTTGAGTGCATGAATAAGCCACCAGAGATCAAAGGAGAATATCACAGTTGTCTTTTTCAAGAGATTAAAGAAATCATATGGTATTTTTATGAAAAACAACTTATCAACAACAGTATCTTATGTGTGGGAAAGATGCTCTTTGTTGTATAGACACCAAGAAATGCTTCTAGTGCCTCACTCTTTGATAAGTCAAAATCCATTAGAGATGAACAAGTATAATACATTTGAATAAATAAATGGATAGTAAAATCAAGAGTATTTTTAAAAGGAGGCAGACTTTGCTAGAAAACAAGTGGGGTATATTATTTCTCAGATAAAAGGCTAAAATACCCAGGAAACTGAGGAAAAAATCCAGCAAAATTAGAGTTGAGTCCCTATGTATGGAGGGATGAGGCCCTTATTTAGGATTTTGTAATATTTTATTTATTTATTTTATTTTATTTATTCATTTGTCCAATACACAAGTACATAGGAAGAAAATAGACATGTGATAATATAAAAAGGGTGAAAGTGGGCTTAGAGGAGAGGAAATATGACAGGAAGAGAATATATAAGATAGGTGAAAGAAAGGAAAGACAATTGGACAGGGGACGAGAGACACACCAGTGCACTTATGTACGCCCCTTACTGGCCTCTTAGGAATCTGGAGAGGTCAATCGTGGAGAGTCTGAGGGAGAAATGTTCGGGGTTAGGGGTTGACACAATTGAGTCCGGTAATGAGTTCCACGCTTCGATAACTCGATTGTTGAAATCATATTTTTTTACAGTCAAGTTTGGCGCGGTTCGTATTGAGTTTGAATCTGTTGCGTGCTCTTGTGTTGTTGCAGTTGAAGCTAAAGTAGTCATTGACTGGTAGGACATTGCAGCATATGATCTTGTGGGCAATACTCAAATCATGTTTTAGATGCCGTAGTTCTAGGCTTTCTAGACCTAGGATTGTAAGTCTATTTTCGTAGAATATTCTGTTTCGAGTGGAGGAGTGAAGGGCTCTTCTGGTGAAATATCTTTGGATATTTTCAAGGGTGTTGATGTCTGAGATGTGGTATGGGTTCCAGACAGATGAGCAGTAGTCTAAGATGGGTCTGGCAAAAGTTTTGTAGGCTCTTGTGAGTAGAGTGAGATTGCCTGAGCAGAAGCTGCGTAGGATCAGGTTAACAACTCTAGAAGCTTTTTTGGCGATATTGTTGCAGTGGGCTTTAGCACTTAGGTCATTTGATATTAGTATTCCAAGGTCTTTTATAGAATGTGGGTTAGCCGTGAGAGGTTGTTTATTCAGTTCGTTTATTATGTCATAATAATTATCATTATGTATCCATATAAAAATGAGAGCTTAAACATTCAATCAGTCACTCTTTATCATATGTTGCCCTAATATTAAATGTTTAGCTTTTTTCTGGTTACAGGGATTACGACATATAAAATACATGGAATGTCCTATGGAAATTAAAGTACAAGATACAGACTTTGTTTATTTATTCATTTAGTATATGTCAATGTTACATTAGCCAGATGGTTAACAATATTAATACAGAGTAGCAGTTTGACTACTAGGACTAAGGGTAAACATGTTCTCTTCAGTAATAATATTTTTTAAAAAAAATTGTTACTTATTCTTAGATTCTTTTCTCTATTTATTCAACTGTTTTGATTTCACTATTAAGAAAATTTCCCTTATAATGTTAGTGTTAATATTTATTTAAATTATTTGGCACAAACACAAGTATTATAATGCTACTTTTTGTTAAAACATTTGACTAATAGCAAAGAACATGAATCAGAGATGTTTTACTCAGGAAATAATACCAGATGTTGAACATAGTAGATATAGCTCCCTCACATCTAAAAATAAATAAAACACATGGGAAATTATGTGTGTCAGATGTTAGTGGTATACTGCATATTTCAATAATGAATCATTACAGCATGTCATCCTATATTAAATTACCATAAGCAAGAACAAGATGGGATCAGTTTAATTTAGAAATGATTGGATGCTTCTTGCATAAATGTAGAATATTACTCCACCATGTGAGATGCAATGTCAGTATGCATGACTTTTGCCCTGAAAGATTATCACTGCCTTAAATCAGATTTAGTTAATATTTCAACCTATGATGCCAAGTGGAAAAGTATGCAGACGGTGGGGGCAAATGCGTTTGAAGCCGGAGGCCAGTATTTCCAATGTTATAGGACATTGAAAGAAATGGAGGCATGCTAGATGTGATATCTCTGATCCCAATCAACCAACAAAAATAGATCCCTGTCGTGATGCTTACTCAGAGAAGAAATGCAGAGATGTGCATGCCCATAGGCTGTGCTACACTTTTTGAGAAAGATGAAAAAGCTGTGTCAGACCAGCAAACATCCATGTGTACTAGGTGTTGCATGTGTTGAGGTTATAGAAGGCCAAGCCCTGCTTCCAATTCAGGTGTTTGGTGCAGAACCCCAAAAGGAACATAAATATTGGGGGGAGGGGGGAATCCACGTAAAAGCAAAATGTTGCATAAAATAGTTGCTTGCATTTTATCCCTATGTAAAAATAACCTATATAATTCAGCCCATTTTGTTCTCATTAAAGGCAAATGACTTCCTGTTTAATCAGCACACCATATGGCAACTCTTCCTTTATTTTTCTGAAGATAATTTAAGATGACATGTAAATATATAGCTCTGAATTGAAATGTCAGGATAATTTTTTTCCTCTACTCTCTTTCTCCCTCTGTCTCTCCCCCTCTCCTTCTGTCTCTTCCCCTCTCCCTCTCCCTTCCTCTGTTGGTATCTTTGAAATATTTTAGCTCCCTTTTTTTTTTGTCTGCATCATTATCCTTTGGATTTCCCCCTCTTTGATTCTGGAATATAACAGCACAATATTTTTAAATATGTAATATATATTACATAATCTATAATTGTATAATTCGTACCCACTATATTAAATGTAAACAAATTTCATGGACAAGATGTAAAAGATGTCTTTTGATATTTCTTTTTAAATAAACACACAAATATCTAAAATATAATTATTTGAACATGTGTGTGCTATATATGTGTGTGAGAGAGAGTGTGTATGTATATGTGTAGATAGATAGATAGATAGATAGATAGATAGATAGATAGATAGATAGATAGATATGTTATATTAGATTGCAATAATGATAAAAAAATAATTCTACTACAATTTAGTAGTTCAGTTTACTTGTTTTGCTCCTTTCCTCAAAATGTTTCTCCTTAAGCTACATATTTTACAAGAAAATGACCTCAATTTTTATATAATATATACTAGAAAGGAGGGGGAAGAAAACTCCAAGCTAATTAAAATAAGAGGGTGGGGATTGGGAAGAAAAAGGCAAAAGGATCTTTTAATAAAACAAAAATAAAAATAAGAAATGGAAAAAAATAAAAATTGGATAACCATATTCAGGATTGCTATATACTAGAATACCTTTTAACATTACAAGGTATTAGAATACCTGTTTACCTGGCTATCTACACATCATCTACCTGCCTGCCTGCCTGCCTGCTTATCTACCTCTCTACCTACCTATCATGGTCTACTATGTATATTTTAATACAGTATTGTTGTTAAGAATGACTGTTAATTCTTTTGTAAGAGAAACACTCATGGAAATTAAGTTCTGATTTATGTATTAATCTGAGATATGTACAGTAAATTAGATTTGTTTATTCTGAAATTCAAAATGAATAATTTTCTCAAATATTACTCAATCTAGAAATCACATATTTAAACAGAAACTGTTTCTGTAAGAAATAATGGAATTACTCTATATTTTATCCAGGAGATATTCTTAAAAAGTAGATGCTAAAACTATCATTGTTCCAACCTATGAAAGCAGAACCAAAAAGAAAAAGAAATTAAAAAAAGAAAAACAGCACCCAATAAGGGAACTTATTATCTCTATTTTTAATGTGTCTTTTGATGAATAGGATAAAAGTGCAACTATTTCATTATTGTGAAACTGCAGCTCCAATATTCAATCTGTTCTTTTGAATTAGAAAGATAGTAAAGAACTATTTTATGCCCCCCCCCAAAAGGCCTTGAAGTGGCTGAAAGAAAAAGTAATAATGTAAACAAGATATTTCAATGGAATAGAAATATTTACCTCCATGAATGCCCAAATAAGAAACTTTTAAAGTTTTGAGTTTTCATCAAGATGCTATGCAACTACAATAAAAGTTAATATGTTATAAAGCACAAATGTGTTATTTATAAGCAGATATTTTTCAACTGTTCTTTTTTGTGCTGCTTAAGTATAAATCAGCCTAGTAATCTTCCTTTTAATGATACTATAAAAGATTTCTGAATGGAACCCTTTAGCAACTATCTAAATTACTGTGAAGGAGGAAGAAATCATACATAGTTTAAGCTGAAATGAAAGATGCTTTGTACTATTAACTATAACGTATTATTAAGTTGCATCCCGTACAACATAATACCAGGAATACCACTGCTGGAAGAGCCCAATACATTATTCAAAAGTACAAACATTGCTACTAATTTTCATAAGGAAAAACTCATGGAAGATTGACAATGTCAATGAATGCATTTTGCCATATTGTTGCATAAAACATAGTCAAAAAGACCTTAAGTATGTTGACTCTCTCTTTCTCTCTCTCTTTCTCTCTTTCTCTCTCTCTCCTTTCTTTTTTTTTTCTTTTTTGCCTTTCTCACTTCTTTCCATATAGTATTCAGGTACTACATCATCTGTAAAGTAAGGACCTGGGGTGTTTTGCGTGTGAAACTGGTCTGAATGGATCTTCCCCATCAGCTAGTCTTATTGCATCCTGTAGAAATGTTTGTCCAATCTTTTTTTGAAGACATCGAGAGCTTCCACAATTCCAGGAGGCATATAAATCCAATTAATAAAATAAATAAAATAAATATTGCATCGGTTGTTCTCACTGTCAGGAAATTTCTCATTGAATACTTTGTTCTGTACAAAGTTGAGTGTGCAAAACAGCATGTGAAATTGATTGTTGCTTCCTAAGTGGACTAAGTGGATTTCACAGAAGTTTGATTTACTTGGAGTTATATTGTGCTGTTTAAGTGTTCCCTTTATTCTTTTGAGCGGTGTATATTCACATTATTTCCTTGATCTATTAATTTAGTCATTTTATCAAAGAAGACAATATGATTTGTCTGGCATGATAAACAAACAAACAAATAAATTTATTGTGTATGTGTGTGTGTGTGTGTGTGTGTGTGTGTGTGTGTGTGTGTATATGTTAATTATATATATTTGTTTTTGTACATTTTCACAGGTATATGTATGTAGATTGTTCTGAGTTCGGGTTTTACCCTGTGTAATATTTTGAGTGTCTATGCGACATTTCAGTGAAATCACATTCACCATCATCAGGCTGAAGTTGTTAGCCTGAATTCTGACCAGAAATCTCTAAATCCAGGGGAAGAAACCCGAATATGCCAAGACCTGTACCCGTGAAAATCTACAAAAACAAATACACACACAGAGAGAGAGAGAGAGAGAGAGAGAGAGAGAGAGAGAGAGAGAGAGAAAGAGAGAGAGAGAGAGAGAGAAACAGAATTTTTTTTTAACAAACCTATGCTGGCTTCTAGTAATTGGCTCTTCATTTATAGGTGCTGACAAACCTTTTGCTTCATTCAAGTTTCCAGACTTTTCCCAGATTGTGGTGTCACGTTTATTGGTCTGTATCCACTTTCCCCCCCATTCCTTCCTGAAAACTGAAATCACATCAGCTCTTTTCTAGTCTAGGCACTTCCCCCCATGCTCCAGGAACTCTGAAATATTTTTTCAGTGGTTTTAAGTTTACATCTGCTGGCTCCTTAAAAACCATGGGACACAACCTGTCTAGTCCTTTCTATTTGAACTTGTCTAAGGTATCGTCTTTGTCTTCTTTTTATCTCTGTTTTAGTAAACTTTGGAAGACTCATCAGCCTTTGGGAGTTGTTGCAAGTCAGGAAATCTTTTTTCAAGTTGAGTGGATTTTGGGAGACAAGAACTATATTTAAACCAGTGATGGATTGTCTTGATTGAAACAAATTGGCAACCAGGAGTTAAAGTTTAAATGAAATCCTAAAGGTCAAATTGTGGGAAGGGAGATAGGATAGAAGAAGTGGAAGGAGAAAAAGCTCGATGTAGAGAAGGGGGAGTGAGATGAACTGAAAGGTATCAAATGAACAAAACAGTAGAAAAACAAAAAAGTGGGTTGTGAGGAAAATGGAATGAGAAGCCCTCTTCCTTCACAGCGAGAACAGAAAGACAACATGTCGACAAGCCACAAAAATAATAAAAAATAATTTAGGGGCTGAAGCATAGAATTGAATGTTTTGCGGGAGGAGGAGAAAGAGG
Source organism: Erythrolamprus reginae (assembly GCF_031021105.1). Lineage (NCBI taxonomy): Eukaryota > Metazoa > Chordata > Lepidosauria > Squamata > Dipsadidae > Erythrolamprus > Erythrolamprus reginae. The sequence goes on from NC_091953.1 coordinate 117,816,606, forward strand.
ATGAGAAGACATCAATTGGACAGGGTCAATCTCAAGTGAAGGTTGAGCCCTCTGAACGTGGTGGAAGTGAGCAATAACAAAGCATCCAGTTTGTCCATTTGTCCAGTTTGTTCAGTTACTTATTTTGAGGGGGATTTTTATAGTTTTTTATGTTATTTCCTATAACCTTTGGATTTCCTGAAGCTTCATATCCAAATATCTACCTGATCTGACCTGCCTTAGTTGTTTTTAGTATCAGCCATAGTGCACTAGATGCTTTCAACTGATATGACTCTATTAAACAAATTAACTAAACACCAAAGCATGGCTGATTGTGTGAGTCATAAATATTCTCTACTACAATTTGTATAGGTTATTTTTTCATCTCATAAACCTCGAAAAACCAGGCACTGTTATTAGGTTCTTTCAACTATTTTTTTTAAAAATCTGATAATAAAAGTTAAAACAGTCCAATTACTGATTTATCTTTTAATTGAAATTGCTGTATTTAAAAGATGTATTTATTTAAAAGATGCAATTGTGAGCACTTCTTTAATGTTAAATTAAGTTACATAATCCATTCTGCATCTTATATAGGGGAAGAATTTAATTTCTTGTTTACGTAGCAATCTATTTTGATTATTATTATTTATTTCTACATACCTGTTCGTGCCAAAGTTTATTTTTTTCCCTACGAAACCTTTTGTAAACTTCAGCAAGAAATGTGTATCTAAGAATCTACTTTGCTTTAGAGTTGAGGCAATTCCGAAACTTTTCAATAAGTTATTTCTCCCAGATAATATGATAAAGATCTGCAAGTCTTTACCCGTGCCTCATGAAATGGTTCATCCAATTCACTTATTCATGATTTTGAAATAAGATATTTTCCATTCTCTGTGTGTGTGTGTGTGTGTCTCTCTCTCTGTGTCCGTCTCTCTCTCTCTCTCTCTCTCTCCCTCCTTCCCTCCCTCCCTCCATATGTTTTTTCTGGGTGTACCGGTGCCTTCAAGTTGAAAGTTACAGTATGACTCTCTGAACAAGTCACTGCAGTTTTCTGCAGATTTCAGAAGTGGTGTACCATGGCTTGCTTCCTAGAGCTGAGAGAACGTGGCTAACCCAAGGTCACCCAGCTGGTTTTATGCCTAGAAGTCATGGTCTTTTGGTTTTTAGCCTGCTGCTTTAACCGGCTCTCTTTTTCTAACCTTACCTTTACCAAAGTACAGTGGTACCTCATCATACGAACTTAATTGGTTCCAGGAGGAGGTTCGTAAGGTGAAAAGTTCGTAAGGTGAAACAATGTTTCCCATAGGAATCAATGTAAAAGCGAATAATGCGTGCAAATCCTTCAGGAAAATCCCAAACTTTAGAAGGGAGGCGAACAGAGGGCAGGGAGGAGCAGCTAAAGGGGGCGGGTGGAAGAAGCAAGGCTAGGCTAAAGGGTGAGTGGGAAGGAAGAAAGGCAAGGGGGCGCCCCTCCCTTTTCTTTCTTCAAAAGACACCGTTTCAGTGCCTTTGCAAGCACGTTGTACTCTGCAAAATCTTTCCTCCAAGCTGCCCCTCCCTTTTCTTTCTTCAAAAGACACCGTTTCAGTGCCTTTGCAAGCACGTTGTTCTCTGCAAAATCTTTCCTCCAAGCTGCCCCTCCCTTTTCTTTCTTCAAAAGACACCGTTTCAGTGCCTTTGCAAGCACGTTGTTCTCTGCAAAATCTTTCCTCCCCCAAGCTGCCCCTCCCTTTTCTTTCTTAAAAAAAGGGGGGGGAAGAAACCCCTTCATCCCAGCAGCAGCTGCTTGGGTTCGTAGGGTGAAAATAGTTCGGAAGAAGAGGCAAAAAAATCTTAAACACTGGGTTCGTATCTTGAAAAGTTCGTTAGAAGAGGTGTTCGTAAAATGAGGTACCACTGTATATCAGGATTCTTTGCCTTTTTGCCTTTTTGCTCTTCCTGGTTAGTTTTTTGCTTTATGTATTCCTAGTCTATAAGATCTTGTATAATGTAGGAAAATATGCAATATAAATAGTTATCTGTAAAAATAAATATAGCATATATACTTTAAAATTAAATTAAACTAAATCCCAGTCGCCCTTCACTCACTTTCCCACCTGGCAACAGCCACTTACCTGTCTTTTGGCCTTGGATTCCTTCTGCCTTTCCCACTGACTTTCTCTAAACAAGCCCACAACAAGCAAAGGAGGAATTTAAGGGACTGAGGGAGGCAGCAAGCTTTCTGATATTCCCTGACAGCTTCCCACAAACTCAGTAGGAAGCTGACAGGAAATTGGAAGTCAATTCTGCTCCTCCTGCTTCTTTGCCCACCTGTTGTCATTTTGTTTGTCTGTTTAGTTAAGGAGAGATCTCTGAAATGATAACCAAATGAGGCACTGGTTCTGAAGTACCTGAATTGATCTGTAAAGATTTCTATAGCTTGGTGGCAGTAAATGGGGGGGGGGGGAAGCAAACAAACCCTATACTCAACTCCAATTGTAATTTAATGAAATTAGTTTGGAAGCAACATTTGATTTCTGAACCAATCCTAGGTGAGCCGTAGTTTGAATAATTGCAGCTTTCTAACTAGCATATTTTTCAGTGTATCAGCGGGGTGGCGCAGCAGGTAGAGTGCTGTACTGCAGGCCACTGAAGCTGACTGTAGATCTGCAGGTCAGCGGTTCAAATCTCATCACCGGCTCAAGGTTGACTCAGCTTTCTATCCTTCCGTGGTGGGTAAAATGAGGACCCGGATTGTGAGGGCAATATGCTGGCTTTGTTAAAAAAGTGCTATTGCTAACATGTTGTAAGCCACCCTGAGTCTAAGGAGAAGGGCGGCATAAAAATCAAATAAATAAATAAATAAATAAATCAAATAAATAAATAAATAAATAAGACCCACCAGTGTATAAGGGCTACATGGGGCTACCTTTGAAGAGTGTTCAGGTGGTTGGTTTATGGAATTCACTTCCAGAAGAGGTCGAGACAGCTGTCAGCCTTGATAGCTTCAAGGCAGGATTAGACAGATTCATGGATCCCAATTGTATTGGTGGTTATTTAAATGGATGTCCATGTGCCGCCTCTATGTTGGTTGAGGCAGGCAGGATTCCCTTGAGTACCATTTTTGGGGGGTCAAGGGAAAGGGAGGGTTTTGCCTTCTCTTTCTACTCAAGATCCCCATGTACAATTGGGGGAAACAAAGGGTAATCCCTGAACCAGAATGATAGGTGCTTCGGACGGACGGTAAGCATGAAATGCAGAGATTCCCAGTGGGGGGGGGAGCAAAGGGGAATCCCTACACCAGAATGACAGGCACTTCAGACGGATGGCAAGTACAAAATGCAGGGATTCCCAGCGGGGGGAAGCAAAGGGGTATCCTGCAGCAGAATGACAGGCGCTTCGGCCAGCAACAGAAGTACGGAGGTGGAGCATCCCAGCAGAAGCAAATGGTGAGTTTTGGGTTCAGTTTGCACGAATTATTTCCTTTTACATTGATTCCTATGGGAAAAATTGCTTCTTCTTGCAAACTTTTCTACTTACGAATCTGGTCACGAATTAAGTTCGTAAGCAGAGGTATCACTGTATTATATTCCATTTATTTATCACTTTAGCTTTATGTTGCTTCCACTTTTCTCTACAGATCGGAAGGAAAGTCCACAAAATTATACAAACAGACCCTTTACTGATTTGCCACATCTACTGTATTTTATTTATTTATTTATTTATTTACTTACTTACTTACTTACTTACTTACTTACTTACTTACTTACTTACTTACTTATTTATTTATTTGTATGTCGCCCCTCTCTGTAGACTCGGGGCGGCTAACAGCAATAATAAGACAGCATATAATAATAATCCAATACTAAACACAATTAAAAACCCATTATAATAAAAACCAAACAGACATACAGACATACCATGTATACAATTGTAATGGCCTAGGGGGAAAGAGTATCTCAGTTCCCCCATGCCTGGCGGCAGAGATGGGTTTTAAGTAGCTTACGAAAGGCAAGGAGGGTGGGGGCAATTCTTATCTCTGGGGAGAGTTGGTTCCAGAGGGCCGGGGCCGCCACAGAGACGGCTCTTCCCCTGGGTCCCGCCAAGCAACATTGTTTAGCTGACGGAGCCCAGAGAAGACCCACTCTGTGGGACCTAACTGGTCGCTGGGATTCTTGCAGCAGAAGGCGGTCCCTGAGATAATCTGCTCCGGTGCCATGAAGGCCTTTATAGGTGATAATCAACACTTTGAATTGTGACCGGAAACTGATCGGCAACCAATGCAGACTGCGGAGTGTTGGTGTAACATGGGCATATTTGGAAAAGCCCATGATTGCTCTCGCAGCTGCATTCTGCACGATCTGAAATTTCCGAACACTTTTCAAAGGTAGCCCCATGTAGAGAGCGTTACAGTAGTCGAGCCTCGAGGTGATGTACAATTGATTATGTTTATTAATACATTTTTTTTTGCTTACTGGGGAGTCCAATCTTAAATATACTGTTCACAAAGTGGCTCTATTAAAAAGTTTTGAAGCAGGTGCATTTCATGCTGGGACTGAGGGTGTCACAATTGTTTCCAGAACTAATGGACAGAATTGTTCCAGAAGTATTGTACATTTATAACTGAATCACACTTCCTTAAGGTGTTTTTTTTTTTTTTTTAGCATTCTAGGCATTCGCTGTAATTTATTAATATATGGCAAATTTAAAGAAAAGCTAAAATTCAACCAAATTATAAACGCTATAAATATGAAGCAAGTTCTCTACAGGTCAGGTTTTAAAAAAATCTACTATTTAGCTGAGTTCAAGGACCTCCTTTATCAGGATTGCTTTAATTGCTTTAAGTTTTAGCACAAGTTTCACTGCTAAAAGAAAGGTCATATAGGAATAAAACTATGAATGTGGGAGTGTGAAAGGCTTGTCTGGAAAGGAAGGATAATGTCCCAAAATGAAAGACCTACTTTTTTTCTATTCAACAATTATTTCTTTAAACTGTGCATTTTAAAAATGATGTCTATTGAAAGTGTCTTCAATATCCCTTATGGTCCTTCACCATATTAGATTAGATTAAATTAAATTAGGTATGTTAGGTGATATGAAGTTTTGCAGAATAAATCACCACTTGCCTGAAAAAGGTAGTGCTCAAAATGCATAGATATCCCTCTTTATATAGTATATACAGGGTGCGTTCCAAAAGTAATGCAATATTTTTTCTTTAAAGTAATTTATTGAACAGATTTGCACAAACACTTAAAATTCCTCAAAGTACTGTCCTTGGGCCTCTACACATTTTTCCCCAGCGACTCTGCCATGACCGGTACGCACCCTGGAAGGTGTCTTCAGGGACCTCTTGCAAGGTCTTTGTCATGGCTGATTGAATCTCTTCTATGGACGAAAAACTCACCTTGGCACAACGCGCTACGAATCCACGAGTTACTAGCCAAACACCAGATGCAAATGCCGACCCCCCATAGTCCTGTCGTCACCCCAGCAGACTACTTTTTGTTCCCAGCCCTGAAAGGAACCTGTTTTTCATCCATAGAAGAGATCCTTCTATTTAACCCAGATTGTGGGGGCAATAGCCTAGCTCTGTTAAAAAAGTGCTATTGCTAACATGTTGTAAGCCGCCCTGAGTCTAAGGAGAAGGGCGGCATAAAAATCAAATAAATAAATAAATGAATGAATGAATGAATGAATGAATGAATGAATGAATAAATAAATAAAACATTATTTTAAAAATATTTTAAAAAATAATTGCATTACTTTTGGAATGCATCCTGTAGGCAGATGGGAATCATCAAACTTTACCATTTAGAGAAAGGCAAATATTCTCAAAATGAATATTATTCCCAGATTAGTTTATATTCTAGAAGGAAATCCAGTTTCTATCACTAGAATTTTTTTTTAATATATAAAGTTTCTATGGGCTTTTTTGATTCCACAAGTATTATTACAGAAAATGCAGTTATGGGTGAAGATTCTGGTTTTTTTGTAATCTAGAGCTATATCATCAAGACAGTGAAGGGCTACGAAAATTTTTACTACCACACTGTGGGCAGGGCTTATGCAGGACGCCCTGCATTTTCTTTCAACATCTTTCAGTGCAAATTGGATGCTCTGGTGGTGGAGATCCATTTTCGCTACCCCTCTGTGTCTCCCCCCCCCTGGGCAGTAGCCCACCCCTGCATCAAGATTATCCTATTTTCTTTTTATTATTACTATTATGCATAAAAACATTGGAAGGGAGTAGAATGCTCGATGGATATTCTTTTATATAAGAAATGGTGTTGTTAAAAATATCACTGATTCTACTTTTAACCTGTATCAAAATATCCTTAACTGACATAATTATGGTTACCAGAAACCTGGTAAAAGGAGGACATCTATCCACAAGGCATAGCCTTTACGTAACATACCGTATTATTCATGTATAGCAGTACAGTATCTCTTCCTGAACAGCCTTTTTTTTTTTTTGCTGTGCAGAACTTCCTTAATAAGTGTTAACTGCAAGTTAACAAACTTCCCTTTGTGACTTTAATGAGTTGATTGATACTCTCTCAAGATTTTGCTGCCTGAAATTGACCAGACTTTAATTGGTTAAGTGAAGACTTTTGCCTCTAGCATGTTCTTGCAACTGAAAAACCAGTTTTTGGGATGCTGGCAAAAGTAATTTCATATACACGTATGCCTGTAGTTTTTCCACTGTAATTTTGTTGTAGATGCCAAGAAGATGAGATAGTTAGGATATCATTTCCCCATTGTTTCTCCCCTTTTCCAATTGTCTGTGTTATTTTTTACTTATTCTGAAATACGGTAGCTCTAGTTAAAATCATTAACAGTAAGTTTATCTTATGCCTGTTTCCAGGATTTGCATTAAAAACCTAAATGGAAGTTCATCACCCCACTGCAAGGCTAGAATATTTTTTGGCTAAGTGTTGCAGAATGATGCCTTCATCAATGACTAAGAACCCTTCAAGTTCTATAGGTAAAATATTTTCCTTGAATTAGCCAATCCATTAGACAGATGTAGACAGAACAGTTGATTCAAGAAAAATAATTGTATTGTGCAACAGCAATAAATCTCTGGATTAAGTTGTCCCCCCTTTTGAAAACTTGGAACAATCAAGCAATTCTATTCTACCAACCTGCTCAGATGAGTAACTAACATGACCAACACTGGCCAATATGGGTAAATAAAGAACAGGAGAACTATTCATATCAGTTTTGAAGAACCCATCTGGAATGGGGCCACCACCAGTTGCTCTACCATTTCTTTAAGAAATCAGAAATGGAATTGGTCCAATCATCTATAACAGTGAAAAGACTGAACAGTTAGCTGATTTGCTAAATAAGACACAAGTAGGTAACCCAATTCTCAGAGATATGTGCTTTCCAAAGCTTTTGTTAGAAAGCAAGTTTTTCAGCTGTATGCACCTGTCTGGCTCTTTGCTTTGGCAAAGAATCTCATATTCTGCTTTTAAGAAATGTGCGGTGGGAATATAGTAATTTTCATTATTTGGCAGTTCCAAAAACATCTACTAAATTTGCTTTGCTCAGGTATATTCTGTCTGAAACTAGGATTTTGAAGGCTTGTTTCTAAGGTTTCTTTTCACAGAAAGTTACCTTTCAATTGCTTTCATGAAAAAAAAAATAGTAATTGATAATAAGCAAAAAAATAGTAATTGATAATAAACAATAAGCAATTGATAATAAGCAAGGGAAGCAAAAAACCCTCACCGAAATGTGCATCCCCTGCGAAATTTTGCATCCTGCACAGGTGTGGGAAGCAAAATTGTGCTCGATCTCCCACTTGCATGCTAGAACCATGGAGCTGTGCACAATTAGCCATACCAGTAGGAGCCCACCACTGCAAAAACCTCTGATTTTTGTTGAGGTTCAGAACATTGATGTGCATGACCAGTGATGAGCTATCAAAATTTTCACCACCATACTGTGGATGTGGCTTATGCATTTTTTTTCAACATCTTTCAGTGCAAATTGGATGTTCTGGGGTGGAGTTTCATTTTCGCTACCCCACTGTATCACCCCGCCTCCCCGGTCTGGGCAGTAGCCCACCCCGATTATCTACCACAATGTTTCCCAACCTTGGCAAATTGAAGGTATCTGGACTTCAACTCCCAGAATCCCCCAGCCAGCAAATGCTGGCTGTGGGATTTTGGGAGTTGAAGTCCAGATACCTTCAAGTTGCTAAGGTTGGGAAACACTGATCTACTATATAAAGTGTATGTACACACACACGCACACACATGCACAGCTCTTCTAAAATTATACAGATTCAACCTCATTTACCGTGATAGGAAAAACATACCCAGAGCCCAGAAGGGAAAAAAAGAGAAAAAAAATCAAAATTTTGCTACCGGTTCTGCATATCTGGCCAAAATTTTGCTACCAGTACTGCGTACCTGACTGTGCCCATAGGAGCCCACCACTATGCATGACCCACATCAAACTAGGATTTGCAACTATTGAGAAGGGGTGAAATCAGCCAACATCCCTGACTCTTACTACCATATTTCCTGAAAGAAGGCAATGCCAGGACATTCTAACAGGAGTTGTGAAAGTGAGATTATTCTGTTTGGAGTGCTAATTAGCTATATTCCAAGAGATCAGCCATAGAGTGTGACCTGAAAAGGAATATTGTGTGCTTGAGAGAGGAAAGAGCTTGTGATTGAATCTGGAAATTGGTGGGTCATTCAGGAAGGATGAAATTATATTTGAATTGGTCTCTGGTGCTGAGAGATTTGGGTGGTAAAACTTGTACTTGGCTCAATCAATCTTTATCCAGTCATAGACCTGCAGATGTGTATCTGGCTTCTTAAGTTATAATGGAATCATGCTTGGCTGAATTGGTGTAGAGCATTGGTCTAGAGCGGCTTTAAGAGCAGGGCCAGCTTATGAAATGCTTTGGCATTTCTGCAGGGATTCTTTGTTGGACTGTGATTTGTGTAGTGCAGCATGGTGAGAAAAGTTGGATGTAAGATCAAGTGTAGTGATGGGCGAACCCAACGGTGTTTGGGTTCGGCAAGTTCGGCCGAACTTTACACAAAATTCAGCTGAACCCGAACTCAAACCCGAACGGGGAATCCCTCCCATTAAGAGATTCCAGGGACGGAGCTTTGATGTCACTGGCAGGTTGCTAAGGACGCCAAGGTGATCACTTCCTGGATTCCATGGAATCCAGGAAGTGATCACCTTGGCGTCCTTAGCAACCTGCCGGTGACGTCAAAGCTCCGAATGCCAAACACGACCCCAAACTTTGCCCGAAGTTTGAAAAAAAATTGGGTTCGTGTTCGGCATACCGAACACCGCAAAATTCGGTACAGACCCGAATTGTGCAGGTTCAGTTCGCCCATCACTAATCAAGTGAAGTAAAGTGAGAAATAGATGGAGTGGCTTTTGTCAATTGGCAAGGGGCTGTACAACTTCTATGATGATAATGTGAGGTTCTCTTTCACAGATGCACAAGGACCGGTGTTGACATGCAAGGGTTGTTTTTTTAAAACAATGCAGCATTAGAATATGGTTTTCCATCTATAGTCTGTGAAGAAAAAATATCCATTCCAATTTTAAAACATTGAAGACCTCTGGAGTTAAGAGGGTTATATTGTCCTTGGGCTAGTTATTGTTAACTCTGCTCAAGGTTAGCCAATCTTCTGAGCCAATGTCTCAAAATAGCTCAGATTTTTAGTGAAATGACTTGACAGAGTACCTCTCTTTGATATTAAGCAACAGAGACATGTTCAAATCACAAGGAGCATATTTTTAAATTGAAAAGGATTCCAGAGATTTTCTCATTTTGAGTAGCATGAGTAAGATAGCTGGGAGTTTTGAATTTAATTAAGATTCTGCAGATAATGGGCCAGATAGCCAGCCTATGATTTCTGCGTCTACATAAGAGATTATGCCACATAACTGAAAGAGACTAGCTGACTTGCAATAAGTCCATCTGTGTAGGTTGATAATGTTGTCTCTAATAATGAGCATTATTTGAGTTGGTTGTGGGAGATAATTGGAACATCAGAGAGATGAGATGTTGAGAGAGTTTTCAGGTTGCCATCTGGGGTCACTTTAATTTCTCCAGGGAACAACAAACTTGTTCTCTCTTCATCGATAGAATATAGCCCTTCAGCTGTCTGGCAGTCAGCGGAATGATTTACAAGGTTGTACAGAACATCAAGTTTTTTTGTTGATGGCTGTAAGATTCAGATAGATCAAAGGCACAATGTCAGCTATATATTTTAAAAAACCTGCTTTCTTTGCAGTCAGGTTGAGAGACAGCAGCTGTTAAATTCTCCATCCTCTGTGCCTGAAGTGTTCAGTAGGTTATCTGACCTCCTTGAAGAAGAAGATGGCTCATTTTATTATTGCTCTATAGATCTTTAAGCTCATTTCCTATGAAATTTACAGGGTCAGATTGGTCACTTAAAGTGAATAAATTATCCCCCTTCACTGAGATTCAATCAGCAGTTGGCTTTAATTTGTTGATCTTCTCTTGTTTGAGGCTTTTTTGGGGAACCAGGTAGTTGGAGTTTATTCAAGTGCTTTTCTTTCTGCTTATCAAGATTTAATAATTAGCTTCCTAGCTAAACCTTCTAAAATTGAATTCCAAAAAAGAAAGAAATGAAGCAAAACTCTCTCCTTTTTTCTTTATTTCCAAATGAAGCTGATTGCTGAGAATCTATATATAAAAGTGAAAATCACTCATGCATTCTCCAGAACCATCAAGCCTGCAAACATGAAATTTGCCATGCGTGATCGTCTTGACTTCTGGGTGCTCACTAAGGAAGGATTTTTCTAAATGACAATTGCAGCATGAGTATTTATTATTTTATTATTAACAAGCTCTGATGCTAAGGAGTTCTACTCCCCCTCCCCACCTGAAAAGAAATCTGATCCCAATGCAAAACACAAGTACAAGAGTTTTGTTTTTGCTTTCACATCAGCAAGCAGCTTTACTACAAACAGTTGAGCTAAGACACACACATACTCCTTCCTGTCTTCTTTTCCCTCACACAGCAAATACTGTTTGACTTTCCAAACATCCCTCAACTCTCCCACATGCTGACAGGACACTAGCCAGATGAATTCTAATGAATGCTGGTAGGGAGAGACTCCCTTATTTTCCTTCCCAGTTCAGATGAAGCCGTTCCTCCTACTGTAACACCAGTTAAAGGGAAAAGAGGCAAAAACACATAAAAAGATTTACAGATGCAATTAGGAAAACAGAAGTAAAGGAAGATGTACACAAGTATCATCAAACTCAGCCCCAAATCAGTACACAGGCTGTAAATATATATTTAAAGCACATTCTCTGCCTTACAAGGCAAAGGTTGCAGGTTCAAGTCCCAGTGGGTATGGCTAGCTGATGAGGTCAAACTAAGGCCAAAATAGATCTATCCTAGTCTCCCTTAATTTTCAAATTCAGCAAAAAAACATGTGACACATACAGATAGAATTGTCAGCTATCAATAAAATTAACTGCCTTGGAAATGGCCCTGGGTTGGGCCGAGAGGCAAATAAGGAGCTGTGATGATCCTTCAATACACCAGGGTGATTCGACACAAAAATATGTTACCCTTCCCTGGTGCAGAGCTGAAGGGATTTGATACTGTAGCCTAGAGGATAATTCTCTGCCTTACAAAGCAAAGGTTGCAGGTTCAAGTCCCAGTGGGTATGGCTACCTGATGAGGCTAAAATAAGGCCGAAATAGATCTATCCTAGTCTCCCTTAATTTTCAATTTCAGCAAAAAACATGTGACATATACGTACATACATACATACATACATACATACATACATACATACATACATCTAATAACCCCTACATTAAGCATTACATCAATGGCTTGTATTGTCTGGTTTTAAATATAAACCTCAGATTGATTCCTCCAGGGACAAGGTTGTTGATCTCGGACCCTGGTTACCCTATGCTTGGTGCCATGCTCTAAAGTGGCAGTATGAGAGTCCCAGGATGTGCTGCAATGGCAGTAAAGTCCACCTTCCTCCCCTTCAGCCCTGACCTGAACCCTTACATAGCCTTCTCACCCACCAGCACCCAATGGCGAAGCATTTTCTTTCTGCTGTCCAGAAGTACAATGGATGCTTCCAAATGACATCTTTTGGAGCCAACATTCATCAGGCTGAAGTGGGTTGTATGTCATGGTTGAGGGAAAGATCTAGTCTCACTCCAACAAATGACTCAGTCAACAGCATCAACAACTTTCTGCTGCATCACTGAGCATATGACGTATGTGTTTGTGGGCTCAATAATGGAGATCAGGGATGCTGTACATTAACCTGTGGAGTATTTGCACATTTTCAATCCACCAGGATTATCACCTAATGTCTTCTACCTCAAGCTTGGTGCTCCAATCTAAGCCCTCTTAAAATGTGCAAGGGCACCAGGTTTCAGGTGAAGACTCTGTACAAACACATAATCAAAGCCATGATTTTCACAGGCATCAATCAGGGAGAAGGCCAAGTCTGTGGGACTTAATTGGTCGCTGGGATTCGTGTGGCAGAAGGCGGTCCTGCATGTATTCTGGTCTGATGCCATGAAGGGCTTTATAACCAACACTTTGAATTGTGACCGGAAACTGATCGGCAACCAATGCAGACTGCGGAGTGTTGATGTGACATGGGCATATCTGGGAAAGCCCATGATTGTTCTCGCAGCTGCATTCTGCATGATTGGAAGTTCCCAAACACTCTTCAAAGGTAGCCCCATGTAGTCGTTACAGCAGTCGAACCTCGAGATGATGAGGGCATGAGTGACTGATTATTATCAAGCCTGATTATATAGTTTTGTAGTGGAGCACAGGTATTTAGCTAGTATTGTTTACTGAGGCAGACTAAAATATATTATAAAAACTACGTAGAAAATTGAGTGAAATAGTAAAGAAAGCAACTCTAGTACCATCATGAAATATAAATGTTGCATATATGTATAAGTATACCTCACTGTACTTAGCTGAGCTTACCTCTTTATTTGTGTGTTTAAGATTGAAATTTCATTTTGAAGGAGAAATTAATTAATTATTATTATTATTTATTAATTGGACTTCTATACTGCCCCTCTCCAAGGACTCTCCGAGAGACTCTTCATCTCTCCATCATGCCATTTTCTTAGTGAAAAGCAAATAAAGTGTATAATGTTCATAGGTGCAGACACTTAACTATTAATGGAAGCAAATCTCCTAATCAGGTCAAAGAAATAATATCCCTTATGAAATGTCAATGCCTATTATAGAAGTAAAGAATTTATGAGAGCTAAAATGTATTAGGGCATGAAGAAAAGATTTCATGTTTTAAATATAAAGAATGGATGAGAAGAAAACCACATGAGCCCTCCAGACCAATTTGTGATTTGTACTGGTTGGAATGAAAATTATAAGGGCAGGTGTAAGTAGCTTTCTCTATAATTGCTCCCAAGACAGAGAAACCAATTAATTTTACTTTCCCATTAATTTTACTTAAAACCCTTATTCATTGATACAAACAAAATGCACATCCATGGACTGAATTTTAAGAGAAATGTAAAAGTATGTGCACATAAACATTTTTAAAATGTTGAAGAAAATTGACCATTCATATCCTTGCACACATATACAAACAGAGGGAAAGAATGCTATCAATCATTAAAATGCTATGATCATGATTATATAATCAAATGATTATGAGTTACTTTGCGTATACAAGGATGCATCTTATCTATATATATATTATCAGATTATATGTAACTATAATCTGATATATAAGATATACCACTCAAGAACTCTGATAGAATTACATGTTCTGATCAGACAAAGAGTATCTCAGTATAGTACCCTTCAAATAAGATTTTTTTTTCTAAGGCAATGGACAGATATTTCATCTTTTGTTCCCAAGTCTGCATGCTTAAGCTACAGTATTTCTGTGGAAATTTCTTATAGTAATAATTAAGTCAATTAATTTCTTATTCTTTTAGTTGGATGTGATTACTGGTTGGTCTGTAATAAGGTACTCATGCATACTTCTTTTATATTTTGGTGACAAAGTGACCTGAAAATTGACTTCTGATAGGCTACTGTGAGGATTATTCAAGACATCTTTCACTAAAGTCACTTGGATTCTGTCTGTGTTGTGTAAACCTAGTTTAATTCATTGATATATAGTCTAGAAAGATTATCTGGGCTGAAGAACTGAACAATGTCCTCCTTTGTTGAATGGTGAATTGGAGGTCCTGGGGATAATGAATTCTATGAGAGGGGGAGACTATCCATCTGTGCTTAAGGAAATAATGCCCCCCTTTTATGTAGCCAACACTTAACCCAATGTAGTTAATTTAATGCAAAGATGACCCAGGGCAAGAGGCAGAGGCAACAGATTTGGTACTTTGCACTGCTGTATTTCACCCCTGGATTGTTTAGAAGGTGGGCTGGTTATATCTCTAGAGGAAATATGGACTTTCTCAGTCATATTTAAGATTTTGATACAATCGCACAATTGCTTATCCTCATAGATGACCTATCTCTTAGACCCTCCAATTCACCACTCATCAACAAAGGAAGACATGGACTAATATGGTGATATTAGAGTGAAAAATGTATTCTGACCTTTATAGATCTTCTAGCAGTCTTCAGTACCATCAGATGAGGAATATTTCTGGGGAGACTCATGAAGGTTGCAATGGGAATAACTTTGTTACAGTAGCTTTCGTTCTTCCTTCATTGTCATTTCCAGTAAATGTTTATGAGAGGAATGATCCAGCCCTTCTTTTTTTAGCAATGATATAGCTGAGTGCTTCATTCTCTTCCTGAGATTATGAGGTCACCAGGTGAAGTCATCTGTTGAGTTAGGTGTTGAGTTGGGTTAGGTGTCATCAATATGCTGATTATATCCCATTATACATTTCAACACTTTGCTTTTCAGGGTTTTTCTCAGTGTCCCTGGTGGCCTGAATGGCTGAGAATGCTTGAAAGATTCTGAGGAATTTCTATGTAACACTACTGTTTTGTAAGCAATGTATAGTTCAAGTACTGCTTATGAAGTATAAACAGTGATGGGTGTGGCTTATGCATTTTGTTTCAACATCTTTCAGAGACCGCCTTCTGCCGCACGAATCCCAGCGACCGGTTAGGTTCCACAGAGTTGGCCTTCTCAGGGTCCCATCGACTAAACAATGTCGTCTGGCAGGACCCAGGGGAAGAGTCTTCTCTGTGGCAGCCCCGACCCTCTGGAATCAGCTCCCCCAGAGATTAGAACTGCCCCCACCCTCCTTGCCTTTCGTAAACTTCTTAAAACCCACCTCTGCCGCCAGGCATGGGGGAACTGAGACATCTCCCCCGGGCCTATACAGTTTGTGCATGGTATGTTTGTGCGTATGTTTCTTTTTAATAAGGGGTTTTTAGTGATTTTTAATTATTAGATTTGTTATATATATGTTACTGTTTTGAGCCAAGCTGAGTCTACGGAGAGGGGTGGCATACAAATCTAATTAATAATAATAATAATAATAATAATAATAATAATAATAATAATAATAAATTGGGTGTTCTGGGGTGGTGCACTATTTTTGCTACCCCACTGCATCCCCCCCCCAAAATCTGGGCAGTTTGTACACACAAACACACACACACACAACTCTTCTAAAATTATACACATTCAATCTCATTTACTATGATAGGAAAAATATACTCAGAGCCCAGAAGGGGAAAAAAAGAGGGTGGGGGAATCAAAAAATTTGCTACCAGTACTGTGTACCTGACCAAACTTTTGCTACTGGTACTGCGTACCTGACCGTACCTGTAGGAGCCCAAAACTGCCTATAAAATTTTTTCTTGACACAGGATCTGGCTACTGCAAGATTGCTTGTCTCCAATTATTTCTGACAGCCAATATGATCCAGGATGGTATACATTCTCTGGAACCATCATTTAAGCTATGTCATAAGGCAGGACACATAAATTATGCATTTTTGTCACTTCAACTATGAAACAACTATTTTCAGTAAAAGTCAGATGGCCCTGACCTGCTCTTTAGTTGACAAGACCTGGCTTTTGCCTCAGGAACTGAGTTACCAGATTTTGTACCCAACTTAATTATTTTATATTGGTTTTCATTAGATCAAATTCCTCAAGCATTTATGTTATATTAATTAATTAATTAATTCATTCATTCATTCACTCACTCACTCACTCACTCACTCGTTCATTTGTTTGTTCGTTCGTTTGTTCATTCATTCATTCATTCATTCTTTTTTTTCATTGTGTGTTGCTGTCCTGAATCATATGTTGGCTCTATACATTGACATAATTGAGTCAGTAAGCAAGTAGTACAAAATCCAAAGAAGAAATTGGGTCATGGGTGTTGTGAGTGAGCCTAGATCAACTTTGATAGCTAAAAAGAACTGTGAACCAGGGAAAGAGATGTAAGGTACATGAATGTTTTGGGAAGCTGTCAGAGCTCGTGATGTATGAGGAATGTTATCTATCTGGGACAGTAATGAATTAGCCTTTGGCACAGCTCCTGGAGCCATTACAGTAGAAGTGAAATTAGAATGCAGAAATGAACTTAGCTGGAAATGAGATGATATTTTGATATTTTGGATGAAAAATGTTATTTATTTATTTATCTATCTATCTATCTATCTATCTATCTATCTATCTATCTATCTATCTATCTATCTATCTATCTATTTATTCAATTTTTATGTCGCCCCTCTCCTTAGACTCAGGGCGGCTTACAACATGTTAGCAATAGAACTTTTTAACAGAGCCAGCATATTGCCCCCACAATCTGGGTCCTCATTTTACCCACCTCGGAAGGATGGAAGGCTGAGTCAACCTTGAGCCGGTGATGAGATTTGAACCGCTGACCTTCAGATCTTCAGTCAGCTTCAGTGGCCTGCAGTATAAGTTAGATTATTCAGTTTTTCCTGGATAAGGGTCACAGTGGATCTTTCAAGTAAAGCGGATAAAAGATATTCCAGTACACATCCCTTCTATCTGTACCTCTATGGAAGATTATTGTTATTCATCTGTTGCTAATTCTAGAGGTAGGAACAATGTCACTGCTGTAAAAACAAAACAACAAAACAAAGGAAGACCAGGCACACATGTGACATTTGGTTTGTCAGCTCTTTTAATCAACCTTCAAGGTTTATTAACAGAAGCAATTAGGTAGTGAAAAAAAAAGAATTAACACTGAGCTTCTTCAGCATCATCTACCAGGCCCCAAAGAGATTAAATTTTAATGTGTGTGAGCATTATAAATCACCTAGACCTGTAACAAACTCTACTTATAACTAGCAAGGCAGAATAAAGAAATTTGAAAAAAGATGCAATGGGATGCTTTTTTATTATCATTATTTTCTATCCTTTTCAGCTCACGATAATTTGATACCATCACCACCATTATCATCTTTTTAGATTTCAGGAGCCAGTATGTTGCTGTGGCTCTGTTTAATATGAATGTATACAGTGGCTAGGTTTAGCAACTAAATAATGTGGATTGCTTGATCTTTAGCTTCTACTACATCATAAATATGGATGTTTGCTTTTTTGCTCCCATTATCCAGCAATACCTTCATGCTGGAGCTCTAAATCAGCTGTTAAAAATATTTGTAATCTTAGCTTCTAACTTGCAAGAAAAGGATAGAAATATTTTCAATAGCTCCCAGTCAATTATTTTGTCTTGTTTTGGGACAATTGCAGAGTGATTTAAGCCAGAAAAGGGAAAACTAATGTAAATGCAAGGCAAGTGTGATTTAGCCCTGAATGGAAGATTTGAAATTCAAAGAAGATTGAATGTGGAACCTCTATTTGTTTTGTTGGTCTTTCTTGTTCAAAATTTTTTCAAAAGCTTGTTTTGTCCTACCCCAAATATTTTTTCTCTCTCAGTAAAATTCTTTTGCATCTGATCATTGTATTTTTTGGATGTCAGAATAATGAATGAGGAAACTTAGTGCCTCCTGGAAAAATTTCCTCATACTAAGAAGAAGGTCTTAATTGTGGCATGCTCCCTGAGGGAAATAGATGTCCAAGAAAGAAAGGAAAAGAAAAGAAAGGAGGGAGGGAGGGAGAAAGAGAGAGGGGGGAAGGGAGGGAAGGGAGGAAGGACAGAAAGAAAGAAAGAAAGAAAGAAAGAAAAAAGAAAGAAAGAAAATGGATAGATAATAGATAGATAGATAGATAGATAGATAGATAGATAGATAGATAGATAGATAGATGATGGACGGATGGACGGATGGATGGATGGACAGATGGACAGATGGACAGATGGACAGATGGACAGATGGACAGATGGACAGATGGATGGATGCCATAATGACCCAAGTAGACAAAATGACACTAAGACAAATTTGTAAAGTGTATTAGACACCCTTTATATATTCATCATAAAATAAAGTTGGTGAAAGTAACGTATTTTTAAAAAAATATTGTTCCAATTCTTACATATTTTTAAAGTTTAGACTAGCACTTACTCTACGTTAGCTCTACTTTCATGGCCCCATCAGAGCCTGAGTCTGTGGAGAAGGATGAGATGGAGCTAGGATCGAAGAAGGAAGAGAGCCAGCCTCAGTGGCTCTGGAGAAACAATCAGAGCAGCAGGATGAGGCAGCCCTGGATTCTATGCGCCCGGGGAGGATTGCCAGTGAGGAGGAACAGGCACAGGATGACTGAGAAGGCAAGCAGTGGAGAAGAGAAGCGACGGAGCGCCAGTGACAAGCAAGGACTGCTCCCTCTGGATCCCCAAGCATGGAGAGTAGAGAAGAGGCGAGTGTAGCACAAGTTGGATGACTAGGGAAGAGAGAGACCCATCCCTCTTCACAAGGCTCATCTGGTGAATGAGATTTAAAGAGACACCACTGGGAGGGGTGTTTGTCTCGGAACAAATGCTGAATTCTTAGATCCTTGCATGCTGTTGCTGATGTCTGGATTTTGCTGTGCCTTGCCCTGTTGGTCTGCCTCGCTGGACTTCTTGCCTTCTTGCTGCCTTGCTATCTTTGTTTGCTAGAGTACTCACAGCCAGAAGCTGTTGGAGGTGCATGTGGGAGCTTTTGCTCCAGGACTTGCAGGAAACATGGGGACATTTGGGAGAAAGCTGGAACAATAATGGGGAGTTAGAACAATTCTCCAGCTGTGTTTCTTTTGTGCCTCACATCATCATTCATTATTCATTGTCAAGAGGCTTGACAATCTGTTCCAGTTGTATCAGTATTACAAATACAATTTGATCAAAGAATCGGACTTGTCTCCATATTCAGAACACCAACACTGAGTTCCTGTTGCTTTAATAGAGTCACTGTAAAAGTTTAATACTTCATTGGCCCAAGAGACAGCAAAATCAAGTAAATTGAGAGTTTAGAAAGTAAATGAAGTCCAAACAAGGTGAATCTGTCCTCCCAACAGACCTAAGATAATCAGTGTTTTATGAAGTTAGAACATTCATGGGCTAGCTATTTAGTTCAATATCAGAGTCCATTTCATTCATTCATTCATTCATTCATTCATTCATTCATTCATTCATTCATTCATTCATTAGATTTGTATGGCGTCCCTCTCCGTAGACTCCCAAAGCTCAGCTTTTTGCATACATGGGAATGAAATTTTACATAATGTAGGGTCTGTAACAACCCTCAAAGCAGGAGAGGAGCCACTGGATCTACCAAATCCTTCAACATTTGATCTTTTAAAGCAGATTCCCTATATGATTTACGAATCTGCTTCATCAAGATAATCCAATCAAAGTTTCATTAGACTGAGACATTTATTTCAAGCTCAGAAATTGGATTCAGCCCAAAACGTGAGGAGGAGCTGCTCAGCTGTTCTTCGGGTGAGGAAATAAAGGTTGGTATTAACCCAGGGGCAGGCTTTTTTCCAAGCAGGCGATGAGGAGAAGCCATCAGATCACAGAAAAATTCACCCCAAATTTGGAAAAAATATGGTGGCATCCACAGACCAGCACCGCTTGAACCGAATCTGTGACACCATCATCGTGTACCAATGGGTTGCTAATCATTTGGATGATCTGGTCCAAACTGGGAAGAACCCACTCCTGCTTCACAGCCCTAGGCTGTTTCATATGCAACATTGATCCTTTATATATCATGTGGTGCAGAAGAAGGGGTGGGGGATGATCCAGGCATCTTTATAATAATATAGGAGAAAGGAACATGTTGTTCTCTAAATCTAGAAATAAAGAAACCATTGTGATAACAAATAACACATTCACATCTTTGTGGCTGTGTTACTTTGAATAAAAATAAAATAAAATAAAGCCTCAGAGTTAGAAAGTACTGTGGCCTGCTGAACCCTTTGAACATTGAAATCACCCACTGACTGGCTATAAAAGGGAACAATTAGTTGCTTCTGTCAAATAATAACCTCACAAGCTTTCTGTGGGTCAAAAATATCTAACTGCAGGAGGCATTTAAGATTTAAAACAGGAAGTAAAAGGAAAAGATAGAGAACAGAAAGGTAACTTGAAATTATAGATGTGTGGAATACTAAGATCACATTTTCTGAGACTTTATTTTATATACATTTTCTGGGATTATGGTTAAAGAGTGTAATCACAATTTGCAGATGCAATTTACAGCAAAAATCTTGGGCAAATAATATCCCAACTCATTATACAAATGTATTTTACATGGATAAACCTTTTAGGTGGTTGAAGGAAAAACACAGATCCTATTATGATTAAAGATACACAGGTTTTGGGGGGTTAGGTGCCTGGTTAATTTATGGTACTCTTAAATGAAACAAGATATTCCAATTTAAATCCCATCCTACCTGAATTTGGGATTTAAGCCATCTTGATGAACCTCTTAAAATGTTCTAAAAGAGAAGACCCTTTCGATTCTTCTGGTAGCTTTTGACAACATTTGGCTGTTCTTCTAGTTGTGGTTTAGTTTTCTAATGTAGAAATTGGGTGAGTGTGACTGTATTCCTAATCCATTCCATCAGAGAATTTGAAACTACCACTGGTAGAATTCTGTTTTAACCCATTCACTCTGATGTGATGTTCAGCAATACCTCCTAAGTTGTTGATAAAAAATCATCAATTTTATGGTGATGCGCACTCCAGTAATTCTTAATAAATACATGAATACTAAACTATATAGGGAAGTGATGGCTAACCTTATTTATAGTTGCATGCCCAAGTATGTGTGTCTGCACATGATAGCACATTCATATACTCATATCCATAATGCAAGGCATGCTTGACCCCCCTTCATGCCCTTCTCCCACAATCGCCATGTCCCCTGTGCATGTGCATGCACATGCTTGCCTACATTCCCCCATGCATGTGCGTACTCCCCCATGCTCCCTTTCTTCCCTTCTGCCCCATCCATATCTGTGCGACCCTGCACAGGCACTTGTGAACCTGCACATGCATACATGATCCTGTGTATATGTATGCAACCCTGAGCATGTACACATGATCCTCTGCTTGCCCCCCACCCCTGCAGATACTCAACACATCTCCTGCACGGACAGTTTTTTCCATGAACGCCATCACTCTGCTAATTACCTCGCCACTGTCAAAACTATTTCCTAAGACTGCATTACTTTTACTGTTAGTCTTCGCATCTTTCCTATCACCCATCTCCTCCCACTTACGTCTGTATGACTGTAACCTGTTGCTTGTATCCTTATGATTTATATTAATATTGTTTCCTAATTTTTTATTTGTACCCTATGACAATCATTGCACACAGTGAAGGGCTACCAATTTTTTTCTACCACACTATGAGCGTGGCTTATGCAGGATGCCCTGCATTTTCTTTCATCATCTTTCAGTGACAATTGGGTGCTCTGGGATGGAGCTCCATTTTTGCTACCCCACTGAGCTCCCCCCCCCCAATATGGGCAGCAGCCCACACCTAATTGTACCTCATGATGTATCTTATTTTTTTATGTTCATTAAGAGCATATGCACCAAAGACATATTCCTTGTGTGTCCAATCACACTTGGCCAATGAAGAATTCTATTCTATTCTATTCTATTCTATTCTACTCTACTCTACTCCAATCTAATCTAATCTCATCTCATCTATACCATTCTATTCCATTCGTAAATATTTTACTTTATTTATTTGTTTACTTTCATGAAAACATATTTTCTACTCTTCAGAATAAGTCTATTTTCATCTCGAGGCTTTTATTCACACTTTGCTACTCTTTTTAAATTAGAAAACTCAACCCACTCAAATATTACTTGGTGGCATTTTTCAGATATGGTCAAGCATAAGAAGTATAAGAACATGTTACAGTATAACAATTTCTGTGAAAATGTAACACGCAAATATACATCAGAGAGGGACAGTGTGTGTTCGTTTAATTTGAATACAATATTATTTTGTTCGAGATAGGAATTGTGCTGGACAGTTGAACTAGTGTGAATGTTCAAACAGATCATCAATGTTGCAATTTCTTTCTAAATTAAAGTAGATTGCGTGTCTCAAAAGTCCAATACACTTACTTTGAATAACATAGGACATCTATGAACATGCAAATGTGTGGGTTCTAAAACAAACAATGAAAATAAACCCCCAAATTCCCAGAGCACACCACTGAGAATTTGAATCAATTGAATTGAGAAAAAAAAAGCACAAAATTACTATTCCCCTTATCCCAATGTTTCTTAAACTGAGGTAATTTGGGCCTATCCTAAGAGTAATGAAAGAGTTGTAATTTCTTGTGAATGAAAGATCTAGTCTGGCATTGCCGTTGTCCTGCTGTTGCTGAGACATTTGTATAAAACAAGAGTCTGGGGATATTTTGGACAAGGGGTTAATGTCATCATTCAAGATTGGGAAAAGGAGTAATTGAGTCAATCAGTTTAAGAATCTCAAATTGAAGAAATTCAGAAGTGTGTTTGGGGAATGTGTCCCAGTAAATGTTGGCATCTTTGTATATTCCATAAATATCTCTACACCACCAAGTCTAGCATGTGAAAATTCTCTCCTCCCCACCACCCTTTGCAGGGAAGATGGAATGACACACAGCAAGAAATATGGATTATCGGGGTCACTTTATTAATTTGACTGTAATAAAACAAAGCACTGCAGAGGTGAAGCAAGAGGGGCAGAAATTTCCCTTTCAATAAAAAGACATCTCCCTCAGGCTTATATAGTGTTATGTATGGTATGCTTGTGTTGTATGTTTTTTAAAATAATGGGTTTTTTAGATATTTTTAAAATATTAGATTTGTTTATTGCATACTGTTTTATTGTTGTTGTGAGCTGCCCCGAGTCTGCGGAGAGGGGCAGCATACAAATCTAATAGATAGATAGATAGATAGATAGATAGATAGATAGATAGATAGATAGATAGATAGATAGATAGATAGACAGACAGACAGACAGACAGACAGACAGACAGACAGACAGACAGACAAACAAACAAACAAACAAACAAACAAAATGTATTTGCAACTAATGGGCGAAAGCTCCTTGCAGGGCAAGGGGATGGTCCCCACCATTCCTTTGCCCCTTTGCCATGCCAGCTTTGGCGTGTGGGAACGCTTGCCCCCACTCCCTGGGAGGTCCTGGCCAGCGAGCCTTAAAGGCATCCCCCCTCCATTACTCAGGCAGAATCTGCCCAGAGGTCTTGATGAGGGCCTGCCCATCACAATCCAAACGGTGCCCAAAAGGAGATCACACAGTTGCTGCTAATGCCTCTTTTCCGCCCTGACCCACCAAAATGACCAAATGACAAAAAGCCAATTACAAACAGAATTCAACTAAAGAAAAGCACACCCCCAACCATTCCCATCCCCTTTTCATAGTGTGGAGTAGGTGAAAAAACGGTTATGCCATAATGAGGCCAAACTGCAAAAAATTCCTACTCGGCTTCATGGGTGGGAGGGTGTCCATGATCCTTGGCTGTAGGGAAAATGAAAGAGCAGTGAGCGGGGTGGCCTTAAAAGCCCCTCACTGGCCCCGCCTCTCCTAGCAGCCTTTGGGTGCACATTCATGCTAGGCCTTATGGGCTATCTCGCAAGTCCTCGCAAGATCGCCCACTTCCTTCTGCGAGTCGGCTGAACATGGCGGCCTCCGTGCTTTCTCTTCCTCGCTGCAAAAGCTGCCGGAGGTAAGTTCTGGCAGCAAGCAATTAGCTCATTAGTATATTGTTCTTCAAGACAACAATTTCATCTAGAATAATTTAGAATAATTGTTGTATCCAAAAGATACTACAGTCTGCTTTGGAACACATAGAGGAGCTGCCTCCTATGATTCTCTGAATATTCTTATTTCCTACTCATTTGACATATTCATTACAAGAATAGATTACCTTGGGGTTTTTTTTTTCTACTTTGCAAAACAAATTCTTTAGCTTGCTTATTTGCAGAGAAAAGTAAATGAATTCTCATCTGTTTGAGCAGCAGTTTGCCTGTATTTTATGTGAATAATGCTAAATATTAAAAATGCCAGCCTGATGCTTTTCTACAAGTAATTCCTACTAACACAACAGCAGCTATGATGAAATACAAAGATCCCTCTGAAATCATGTAAAATAGTTAGAAGATAATTGCCACTTATAGAAGGGCTGAAAGCTTAAAGCTTTTGCAGAGTTCCAAATGTTTCATGCTAATGTAGAGAGCCAAAGACATAATTATTTTACTTCATTTATTTATTTTTCAACAGCTTGCTCAAATTTTCTGCCCTATCAAGATAGAGGCAGCAGAAAATAGGTTAAGAGCTAGAAAATTAGTCTCATAAAAATGCTATTTACAAAGTATTTCCCAAGATCCTGAGTAGCAAGAAAGAGAGTATCACACCCAAAAAGAGATAAGCTAGAATCGTATTTGTAATGCAAGCTAGGACCAGCTAAATGTTTCCTGGTTTTAAAGAGCAAGGTGGGATGAAATGGATGTTGTTTCCAGCAGTCATGTAAATATCTATTCAAAACATGATTCCTACCTTGAGCAGAAGTTGTATTCAGTGTCCACATGGCTTTTTACAACCCAACCCAATTTTTCCTATGCTTTATTGTTGACTGTGCAAGGAAAAAAATATTTTATAAAAAACACAGCTGCATTACACATTAAGCTATTTCCCCAGCAGTGTGAATAGAGCAGTATAATGAATATATATATATATATATATATATATATATATATATATATATATATATATAGATAGATAGATAGATAGATAGATAGATAGATAGATAGATAGATAGATAGAGATAGAGATAGAGATAGAGATATAGATATAGATATAGATATAGATATATAAATATATATATATATATATATGTCAAATGTTTTTTTAGCTGGTCCGACATCACACACACACACACACACACACACACACATATATATATTAGGATATATTAGTTAAGGAACTAGCTTAGTACTAAAAGGACAATGGAGAAAGGAAAAGAAATCAGGATTCCATTTGTGTATTAGATAGAACACAGGGGGTGGGGGTTGCAGAAAAAAAAAGAAAAGACACACAAGGGACAGATCAGATCAATCCATAATGCAAATTAACAAAGAATTCCAATTACATCTAACTCTGTGTGTCCCTAGAGTAATAATTTTATCTGGTTCACCAATTCTCACTTTAGCATTGGGACAAATGAACTTTTCCTGGGGCAAAATAGCTGGGAGACAGATTCTGTATTTCTATAATGGAAAATAAAATAATAAAGGCAACATGGAATTGCCCCCTCCTCTTTTGAGAGCTTATATGAGTGACAGGAAAAACTAGATCTTCTTGTTTGGTTCTTTATAGATTGAGTTTCCTAGGCTTGACTGGATTTTGCCCACCATTTAGATTAATTAATTCATTAATGTTCTATGTTCACAACAGAGCTCCATTCCATTATTATGTGATACCATTACTGGAAAGATGCTGACCTTTTGGATGAAAGGTCCTACCATAATGGTGTGGGCTGAACAGTGCTACACTATATCACTTGCTAATACTATGTAGCATGTCAAATCACTTCCAGAACAATATGATAACTAGCTCACTACATTGCCCCATACATTTTATGGATGTGTGAATCCTACTGATTTGTTTTTCAAGAGCTGGTTGCTTTTCTGTTTGTTTGTACCAATTGATTCTTCTGGGTCATCATTCAACAGAATATTTAATTAGATCTAGCCATTCACATTTAATTTGAAATGTAGCTCAATGTAGCATAAGGATTGAAACACTATTTAGCCTTTCTTATTTATATATTTATTTATTTATTGGATTTGTATGCCGCCCCTCTCCGCAGACTCGGGGCAGCTAACAACAGCAATAAAACAGCATATAATAATAATCCAATACTAAAACCGTTAAAAACCCTTATTATAAAACCAAACATATGTACAGACATACCATGCATAAAATTGTAAAGGCCTAGGGGGAAAGCGTATCTCAATTCCTCCATGCCTGGTGGCAGAGGTGGGTTTTAAGCAGCTTACAAAAGGCAAGGAGGGTGGGAGCAATTCTAATCTCTGGGGGGAGTTGGTTCCAGAGGGCCGGGGCCGCCACAGAGAAGGCTCTTTCCCTGGGTCCCGCCAAGCGACATTGTTTAGTTGATGGGACCCGAGAAGACCCACTCTGTGGGACCTTACTGGTCACTGGGATTCGTGCAGCAGAAGGCGGTCCCTGAGATAATCTGGTCCAGTGCCATGAAGGGCTTTATAGGTCATAACCAACACTTTGAATTGCGACGGGAAACTGATCGACAACCAATGCAGACTGCGGAGTGTTGATGTAACATGGGCATATTTGGAAAAGCCCATGATAGCTCTCGCAGCTGCATTCTGCACGATCTGAAGTTTCAAAGGTAGCCCCATGTAGAGAGCGTTACAGTAGTCGAGCCTCGAGGTGATGAGGGCATGAGTGACTGTGAGCAGTGACTCTCAGTCCAAATAGGGCCGCAACTGGTGCACCAGGCGAACCTGGGCAAACGCCCCCCTCGCCACAGCTGAAAGATGTTTCTCTAATGTGAGCTGTGGATCGAGGAGGACGCCCAAATTGACAGCCATCTTTGCTGAAGATGCTTGACAAAAATTTAGCGGGCGGTTTATATAAAAAGGAAAGTACACCGTTTCTATGCTTAAAGATTCATGCAGTATTTTACAACTTTGTTAGGTGTACTCAAAGAATTAGCATCAAGTTATAAGTCTGGTTTATATGTTTCTTCTGACCTTTTCATTCTTACAATATATTTGTGCATGTCAGCAAAGCTAGCTACCTCGGTTAACATCTCGCACCCAAATATGAGTGACTTTGAAATCCTTTGTCAAGCACTGATTAAACTGTAGCTCTTACAAAATAATGTGACATTTCTACAGACTGCAATCAAATAATCAGCAGGACTATGAGAAAACATGAAATTTCCCTCTGATATTCAAACAGGGATTTCAACCCTACAGGAATAGATCTGTTGTTGAACAATCTTTCGCTCTGCCCTCAGCCTCTGGGATTGATTTCCAAAAAAGTGGAAAAAACGAAATCACATTGAGAAGATAGATAGGGATAATCAAATTTGGCAAGGAACATCCTGGAAGGGACTGTCAATCATTTGGATCTAAACTTCCACATTCTTCACAATGCCCCATCCAAGCATAACATTTAGACCAGCCCATGTGCTAGCTGTTTTTTTAAAAAAAATATTACTTGATCTGAGAAAGAAATTAAACATAAAGAATATCTAGCAGGAGATCAATACAGTACATGGAAACATTTTTCCAGCTTTACTTCAGTCTTGGTTATATGTTGACAACATGGCTTGAAAGCAGTGAAGGGCTACCAAATTTTTTACTACCACATTGTGGGCGTGGCTTATGCAGGGTTCCCTGCATTTTCTTTCAACACATTGCAGTGCAAATTGGGTGCTCTGGGGTGGAGCTCCATTTTTGCTATCCCACTGCATTCCTCCCCATCCGGGCAGCAGCCCACCCCTGCTTGAAAGTCTGAAACCTTTAAATATTAGATGGTTCCATTGATTATGTTACCAAGTAGTTTCAACCAGTAGGTAAATATATTTATCCAGAGATTATTTTCAAATTTACTATTTCCTGCTTCCTGTCAAAGTACTGCATTTGGAAAATAGAAGATTATCTAGAAGATACTTGTTAAAAAAATTAGTTGAATCCTTTCTAAAGATTCTTTTTGAAGAAAATACTGAAAAGAGAAGTTATTCACATAGACATTCACTTATTCTTTGATTGTCATTAAAGGGCTTGTTTCAGTGGTGAAATCCATTTATTTACTACCAGTCTATGGGTGTGGCATGGTGGGTGTGGCAGAGGAAGGAATCCTGCAAAATCTCCATTACCATCCCACTCTGGGGACAACCAGAGGTGTTATTGCCTGGTTCTGCAAACTACTCAAAATTTCCACTACTGGTTCTCCAGAACATGTCAGAACCTGCTGGATTTCACCTCTGGCTTGTTTTCCCCACCACCAAGATTTAACCTGCAGAGGACCTACTGTTTGTTTCGGAGTATAAGATGCACCTTTTTACCTCCAAAAAAGAGGGTGAAAACTTGGCTGTGTCTTATACACCGAATGTAGCCCCACTCACCCAATCATTCCCCACCCTTTGGACTCTGCCTCCCAGCAATTTACCTCCTTGCAGCAAACAGAACAGAGCCTGTTAAGCCAAGCTACTCATTATAAGTTTCCCGACTCTCACCTGACTGAGGCTGCTAAAATGAAGTGAAACTAAAGTGCAACTTTAGCTTCAAGAAGGCAAGAGACAGAGGCAGAATTTTATTTTATTGTGCTAATCAGTTGCTGACTCTGCATGCGAGGAGGTAAGTAATAACTATAAATGTCTATAGAATGATCAAATTATTAGACTTATTTTTAAAGACAGCTTTATTATTGTTCTATGCAACTTAACAAAATGAAGCAGATTTTTAAAATAAATGCTTGATTTGTAGAGGGCCAGTGCTATTGTATCTTCTTTTAAATAATAGAGAATAATGTATACTTCCAGAAAGCCACATTAGTTTTAAAGATATGTACAAGTATAATCTGAAATGTAGCAGTATCCGTTTAATATTAAGATAAGGCAGCTGAGTTAAATCCCGACATAATCTCTTCTTCATGGGGTTCTCTATAGAAAAAATTACAACCTGTGCTGAGATGGATAAATTAACCCTGGAAATTCAGAATAAAGAAGAATCCGATTTTTACAAATGCTGGGATATGTTCTATCGTTGGTTAGAAAAAAGGATTAAGTAACCAATGTACATTGGATTAACATTTCATTAACAAAGTTATTGCCTGGTAATCGAATATATTGTAAAAACAAAATTGAGATAGAAGAATACTTATACAATTTAGGATTTTTATTGTCAACGAAACTAGTGTATATGACCTATTGAATACAAATTGTAACAGAATGTTAACATAGTTTGAACCACTATTAGGATTAGCCTCACTTTCATCCAATTTTCTTTTCCTTTTTAAAATGTCTTTGTGTTGTTTTGTGTATTGTGTTGATCTATGTATTTCAATAAAAGTTAAATTTTAAAAATTAAAAAAAAGAGTTAAATCCTAGTCATGTTTGGAGTATATCTATTTAAATAATTGGGAGGAGTTAGTGTGACTACATTTAACACTAGTATTAGACATTAATATACTGCCATAATGTATATTTCTCCAATTCTTTGCTATTTCTATGGGTCAGGAACACATGCACAGAACTACAAAGCAAACAGTGATATAAAGAGTGCTGTTTGCTGTTTTGTAAATTGCTGGGAGGCAGAGGCCTTTTTTCTTTGCTTCACTCTCCCAAAACTGTTGTGATTCAGTCTGAGGCTCCTCAGGGAACGGCTGGAACTCTGCTGGCTCTATGCTCAGAGGGGGAGGATGAGGAACAGAAGGAGGAGGAGGACCAGGCAGATGGGGAAGAGGTATGTCAGGATGAGGAGGAGGGAGAACAGCCTGAGACCCCCGGGGGGGAGCTCTCCCCAGCGAGTAGCCTGGAGTCATTAGATGAGAACGCACAAGCCATCATATATATGAGGCAGAGAAGGGCAGCACAACGAAGGGGACAATTAGCCAGGTATTTCCATCCCTAATAGGCAACAGCTGGGTTTGGGTGTGGTTCTCCTCAGAAAGGTTGAAAAGGCAGGCCCGCCCTTCCTGTATTGTGGAGAGTTATCTTTTGGGAGTCCTGTGACCTTGCTTCGATCCTTGCGTCTCTGATTCTGGCTTGTGGCCTCGAAGGCTGAAAACTTGGGAGAGGCGTGGGTTTTATTATCTACAGTGGTGTGTGTGCCAGCAAGAAGCCTGTTGTATTGTCTGGCCGTCGTGACTTTTCTGTGAAGCTTCATAGCATTCCAGTTTGTAAGAACAGTTTTTGTTATCTGTGTTTGTTTTCAAAGATATAAAATGACTTTGCTTTTTACCAGCGTGTCTGGATACTCTTTTTAGTTGGTGTTGACGTCTGGGGGAACCCAGACAGAACAAAAACTAAGGTGTGTCTTATACTCCCAAAAATACAGTAATACTCTTCAACTAGACATGAAAGAGAAATTCCAGGTGTCTGCTTAATGCCAATGGTTGGCAAGGAGTGTTATACTATTTTACTTGGACAAGGAATACAATGTGATTATCCTTGACTTGTGTCACCTTGAGAATGAGTTATTACTTTGTGCTCCAGCCATAGTTACATTGCAGAATTAATTTAACAAATTCAGAGAGAGCAAACAGTAACACTGACAGATCATTGCATGACTCTGGCATGGGAAGCTGTACCATAAAATTAGATTTCAGATGTCAAAGGATAAAAGATCTCATATGATGTGCATGGATCAAATTATAAACTTTATAAAATGCATTTAGATTAACTCCAGGCCAGTCTAATGAGACATTTTGGCATTTTAGCTAATTGGGGAAATGGACTGTGTACAGTCTCTCTCCTTTCATCAGACAGAAGTAATAAAGTTAGTTCTCTATCTGAAAAACAATGTAAAATGGCTTTGGATTAAATTGGATCAAAATGGTAAAGGTAAAGGTTTCCTGTGCCAGGTGTGTCCAATTGTAGGAGGTGGCGTGCATCTCCAATTCATAGTCGAAGAGCCAGTGTTGGCTTCAGAAGCTTCCATGGTCATGTGGCTGGCATGATTACATTCCAAAAGCACACAGAGCACTGTTAACTTCCCACAAAAAGGTACCTATTTATCTACTTGCATTAACATGTTTTTTTTTATGCTAGGTTGGCAGGAGCTGGATCAAGTAATGGAAGCTCTTTGCATCATGCAATACTTAGATCTTAGCCTGCCAACTTTCTGGTCAACAAGATCAACATCTTAATCATTTGGCCACCACATCCCTTCAGAGAACTGATCAGTAATAGAGTGCCTTCCGTCCCCTGTCCTATTGCTCTCCTATATCTCCTATACCTTTCTTCTATTCCTGTATCTCTTCTTCTATTCTTTCATTGATATGTTTTATTCCTATATCTTATTTTCTATTATTTCTTAGATATATTTTACTATGAGTATCTCCTCTATAACCTTCATCGTGTATTTTACTATGTGTATATAGATATATACCCACTAAAACCCTTATTGTGCATTGGACAAAATAAATAAATAAATAAATAAATAAATAAAAATAAAAATAAAAATAAATAATATTTATTTTCACTTGCTGTGGTTGTGCAGAAACTCAAAGTTTCTTTTCAGTTTTAGTTACTGGATTAAATCTATGTCTTTGTACATTCATGCATACATACTGCTAAGCAATGTTTACTTATCATGTATTTTGATGACACATTTTCCACACTCACAGTAAATACACTATGGAACAATCAGTGTCCTTGCCCTGAAGAACTCCCCTTTGTGAGTTGGACAGCTCTATAAATTCGTTAAACAAATAAACAAATAAAAATAAACCTCTTTTCCTACATTAACTTTAGGTTTGTCAGCCAATTTTTTGCCCCAGAAGTGTCTTCTGCAATCTACAACAGATTAATTACATTAATCAACTGATCTTATCAGTCAGTTCTCAAATCCAGAAGCACTTCTTCCCTTGTATTTCACATTTTCTCCCTAAGTTATCCATTTCATTTTCTCAAGGTGGCCATGCTAAATTCTTTGGAGTAAACTGTGAGCATAAAAATGAAGAATCAGGCTATGTTAAACACTTCTACTTCTTGACTTGTTAAATAAGGAATTGTGCTTAGCCATTTGAGATTGACACCTGATTTTAAAATTAATCAACCTAAACTAAAAGGATGTAAGGGGGGAAAAAAGAAAAGGAAAATATAAACACAAATTAGAGTAATGTTTTTAAAAGACTGTATCAATCAATAAGAATAGAGCTAGAAGGGACATTGGAGGTCCAAACGCCTGCTCAAGCAGGAGACCTTGTACCAGTGATGATAAACCTATGGCACAGGTGCTACAGGTGGCACACGAAGACATATCTACTGGCACATTAGCCATTGCCCTAGCTCAGCTCCAACATAAATGTGTTTGCTGGCCAGTTGATTTTTGGCTCACACAGAGGCTCTGGGAGAATGATTTTGGCTTTCAGAGAGCCTCCAGGGGGTGGGGGAGGGTGTTTTCATCCCCCCCCCCTAGATCCAAGGAAGCCTTTGGAGCCTGGGGAGGGCAAAATATGTCCCTACTAGGCCATGAAGCAGGCCATTTCTGGCCTCCAAAGGGCCTCGGGAGGGGGGGCAGGGGATGCTGTTTTCACCCTTCCCAAGCATTGAATTATGGGTGTGGGCACTCGTGCATGCGCGATAGTGCATGTCCACACTCTTTTGACACCCGAGGGAAAAAAGGTTCGCCATCACTGCCCTATACCATTCCAGACAAATGGCTATCCAGCCTCTTTTTTTAAAAAAAACCCCAACCCTCCAGTAATGGAACACCTACAACTTCTGAAGTCAATGGTTAATTATTTTTATTGTTAGGAAGTTATGTGCAAGAATTCTTTGTGTCTCACTATACTTAGCATTCTTGGCCTTCCATTTTTTGAGACCCAATTAGATTTTTTTTTAAAAGCAGATGGACTGAGTAGAATAGGAACAAATGAAAGTAACCAATGAGATTTTTAGACTAGTGGAAAATTAGTGAACTTTTTCTAGCTATGTCTGTCTGTCCTTAAAATCTTTAGTAAATGATGTCATCTCTCCATATAACTTAACCTACCCTCTTTATTGATTTTTTTACATTTCTCCATATTCAGACCAGTCTGATATTCCTCTTTGATCCATATTTTCAACTTTTTCACTTGTAAAAAAATATGTGATATTTCCTTGTTGTACTGGAGTGAAAACCTTCCAGCTTCTCAGGACATAATAGTAGCCAAGTGTTATTTCATCAATGTTGTCACATGAAAAGACTTAAATATTTATAAAATGTGAGGGGATGTACCCACTTCTGTGATATACTGTAGCACTCTAACAATCTTAAGGAAGTTGGCCAACCAAAACCTGAGTCAAGATTTGCCCGATGAGATTCACTCTTGGTGAATCTTTGTTGACTTCTAGTAATTACATCACATATGCCTAGAATGGATCACCCACCACGCTTTACAACACAGATTGTAAATTAAACAGATTTTAATTTGAGGGATACAGGGATACAGATACAGGGATACAGATTATTTTGAAACCTGGAATAAATTATATAATTGGATAGAGAGGAAAATCAAGTTTGAAGGCTAGGAAGTATTATAGAGAAGTTCTAAATCAATTGAAACTTAAACAGGTATCGGAAAATTAATAAGGGGGAAAATGGGAATAACAAATGTATATACTGAATGGTCCATCATGTACCTTTTATTTTCTTTTTGTTATCCATCTGTATTGTGTTATAGTTTTATGTATGTTATGTTTTTAAATGTATTATAAACAAAAACACTTTTTAATAAAAAAATAGAGATACATGTGTATATAAATACACACACATACACACACTTGTTAATATCTGAGCATTAGGAATGCTAACCATCTAACTTAATTAATGAAATGTTTCATTGTTCTTAACTGATCATTTCAGGATCAATACCAATTATTTTCTTGGCTCTAACAATGAAAACATATATTTCAATAGCTATGAATTTGAAAGCTATAATTTACAGTTCTCTGCAACTAAAATTAAGAGTTTGGTGGTGATCCATGACACATTCTTTCTGCTAATAACAATGCAAAGCTTCATATTGGTATTCAGTGTGGGAATCTCATAGCTTATTCAAGGCACATGTAGGATTCATAAAGACATTTATTTGCATAATCACCTCACCAGGTGGAATAACTGACTGATAACATCCATCCTAACTACCCCAAAAATGAAATAAGTTTTCACAGGTCACCAATATTCAGCTAGAATGAATGCCTCTCTTGAACCTTCATTAATTAAGAATGCAGGCAAGGTAAGTTGCCTGCAGAGAAATACTACTGTATACAATATTCACAATTTCAATTCTACTATCTCTCAGAAAAACAAATAAAATTAGATACAACCTACAGATCTTATCATTTGAAACCTCGAATGATTAAGCATGAAAAATAAAGGTTTTGACTTTTACTGATAAACAAAATAAAGAATGTTCCAAAAGTATAACCAAAAATTGACTGCGTTCACACACAAGTTTAGATTCAGAATAACAACAGAATTTGAATTATGACAGCAATCAGTTCCATATAATCAGTCTTTAATTTACTGGGTGTATGGAAAGATTCAGGACTCAGTTAAAAGAATATTCAACTGAATGTCCAAGTAAAATTAGCTATTTCAAAGAAAAAATAAAAAGTCAATTCAAATTGTTAAATTAAATCAAGTTCTTTAGATAACCATGATTAATGTAAACTAATTTTATTTAATTTAAATTTAATCATTCCACTAATCCATAGTGTCTAAAATTGTCTGCCATTTCAATTTTCATAGGGTGCGTTATCTTAAACAAACAGTATTTATTGCAAGATGTATTTCAATTTTGCTTAGAATATGAAAACTAAAGTCTTCCAATCTGTATATTTTGTGAGAAAATCATTTTGTGACAAATCTTTTTTTTAAATCCAATGAAATAATTTCTTTTCTTTTCAGTCTGAATGTAAGAATAATGTAAATTAATCTTTTAAAAGGCCAAATGGAAGAAGACCATAGTATTATTAAAGATACTTTAATAACAAAAACTTTAAGTACCCTTCATTTTGCTCCTGCAGAATGCTTTATGTTGGACATTCTTAAATTTGCAAGTATGCAAAATGCATCACTTGGATTGCTAACATGATTGTATTATGTGTATGTGTGTGCGTGTGCGTGTGTGTGTGGGGGTGTTATGTCGAGTCTGTATATGAAAAACATGTAAAAAAGAAGAAAACTAAAATGATGGGAAAAGGCAATTTATGAGGCACTACTGTATTATTATTCATTATATTATTCATTAATTGTGCATGAATAATAATCAAGATACTATTGCATTAATGACTAGGGATTCTTTTAAAGATTGGAGAGGCTCATATATTGATAAAATATTCAACAAATTGATTTAATTACCATACCTGGGATCAATTTCCTTTGGAGGTCAGAGGAAGCTCCAAAATTGAATCTAATATTGAAAAATCTTTGTCCTCTCTTTGAACAGAGCTTTTCAATTTGTCATCTTTAACAAGGAGAGAAGGTGGGGGGCAGACTGGTTCCACAACTATCCTTGACTTCGACTTTATTCTTGACCTGGCAATTCAAACAAACCAGTTAATTCATTTAAATTATTTTCCTGCCATTGCTTGAAAAAGGGGAGGGGAAAATATCATTGAGAAAAGAGGTAGATATTGGCATATCTTTATAGTCTCAATTACATCCTCTCGGTCTCCTGTTGATAGGACATAGGACTTCCTCTGTTTAATCTGAATATCAATTCCCTTTCCAAATATATCAGTAAGTTCACATTTTCTCTAAAAATGCATAACCCCTGTTGTGGTTAGCTCTGGCCCAGCTCCTGCCCCAAGGACTGTGGATGTGGGGGAGACATCCACATGCTGCAGGCCTGTTTTGCCCCTGGTGGAATCTGATGATGAAGGCTCCTCTGACCAAGAAGACATGAGTGACAGGGAGGAGGAGAGTGTGGCAGACAGCTCAGAAGGAGATCAATTATCTAGCTCCTCCTTGGATTCAGAACAAGAGTTAATGATACAGCCACGCATGTGGAGAGCGATGCATAGGCAACAACAACTGAGAGATTATTATCAACGAAAATGAGGCCACCTGTGGTTGGATGGGGCTGTGGTAATTAGTGAGGCTTCTATAAATAGCAGCCTGTGGGTTTGGCCATTATGGAGGATTATCTGATCGTTATATTTCATGACTGCTTTCCTGACTTTGACTTGTGTGCCTTACAGCTGCAAGCTAAGTATCACAGGACTGATAAGGGACTTGTATAAATTACCAGTTTGTTTGGAGACGAGTGCTCTTTGCTATACCAAAAGAGGGCTTAGTTTAAGTGAATTTTCATTATAAAGAACATTGTTTAGAATTTTCAAACGTGTGTGTGTCTGAAATTTGTACCTGTGAATTTTTGGGAGGATTCTACCAGAGAGCCCGACAGAACAACCCCCAATTGTATTTTGATGTAAAGCTTAAAAAAATAAACCTTACCAACAGAAATGTGCAAAAATATGTGCATGTCTATTTAATTTCCAACCTACACATTAATTTGAGAGGTATGGACATTTCAAATCCCTATCTCAGCATGTTTCTTTGATTTCTTAGACATGTTTGTCCTAGATTTGATATCCTAGTTCAAGAGCATAGTTTTGGATTTATTATACCCTAGCCAATTTATGTGGAAACCAGTTAGTATTTATTTTTGCCAAAGGTTATTCCCAAGCAATTAATTTTTCTAATATTGAGGAAGAAGTGATTTTCCCCATCCCTGAATTATAAATCCCATTCTAAGAGTTATAGAATATTGCAAAGGAGGATCAGAGTGTGCTCTTTCAGTTAGAAGCATTGTCTAGGGTTTGTGTACTTTGATTTACCTCAGAGAGCCCTGTAACGCATTCCAAACACCAATACTTTAATTACATTTTCTTTCCAGGCAAGTTTATGTTAGGCTTAGTTTTAATTAAATATACTGTCGTACAAACTTCTTTAGCTTTTTTCATTGGTTGGCATTTGTTGTCTGTCATGATTTATTTGGATCATCATTGTGTCATGCATGTCTAAAAGTGATTATAAATTGGTTTAAATTATTTTAGGATTTTTAATGTTTTTAATTACATGACTTGTATTTACATTAATTGTAAAAACTCATCTTTGCCGCCAGGCTTGGGACTTTTAGATCTTCCCCCTAATCAATGAATGTTTTAAGTATGAAATGTTGAGTGATTGGTTTGATAGGTTTTACTTTCTTTTAATTGAATTTAATGGTTGTTTTTAATGTAGTATTAATTGAATTTATATTATTGTTCTGTTTTTGTATCCGCTGTGAAGCCACCCAAAGTCCTCGGAGAGGGGCGGCCTCCAAATCCAAATCCAAATCCAAATCCAAATCAATCAAGAATGGAATGGAATGGAATGGAATAGAATAGAATAGAATAGAATTAGATGTACCACTATGTTTTTTATATATGTTGTGAGCTGCCCAGAGTTCTCAGAGAGGGGCGGCATACAAATCCAATAAATAGATAGATAGATAGATAGATAGATAGATAGATAGATAGATAGATAGATAGATAGATAGATAAAAACCATATCCGATCCATTTGGACCCAATTTTAATTTAGAAAAGCAGTATAAGCAAACATGTGAAACAAGTGACCAATATTCCCTTTTAAATGAATATATCGTGTTAACTTTCCACAAAAGAAAAGTCACATTTCTGTTCTGCCTTGCTTGAGATTGTGCTGTTTCCTTTCTTATTAATTTATTGGAAATGGCCTGGGGGACATATTACCTTTTAAAAAGGGAGTAGATAATGCAGCATTATATTACAGTATAAAGCTAATACAATATTTGGGTATATAAACAGATGCATAGAATCAAAATAACATGAAGTATTAATACTGCTTTAGAAGACCTTAGGAAGACCATACCTGGAATACTGCATCCAGTTTTGATCACCACACTACATAAAAGATGTTGAGACTTTGGAAAAGATGCAAAGAACAGCAACTAAGGTGATTGAAGTCCTGGAGCCTAAAAACATATGAAGAATAGTTACAAAAAATGGATTTGGCTAATCTAGAGAAAACAGGGCCTAGGGGTGGCATGATAGCAGTGTTCCAGTATTTGAGGGGCTGCCACAAGGACGAGGGATCAGCTTATTTTCCAAAGCATCAGAAGGCAAGGCAAGACACAATGGATGGAAATGAATTAAGGAGAGAAGCAAAATGGAATTAAGGAGAAATTTCCTAACAGTAAGAAAAAATAACCAGCTTACTTTCAGAAGTTGTGGGTGCTTCACCACTGGAGGTTTTAAAGAAGAGATTGGACTGACACTTGTCTAAAATGGTAAGGGTCTCCTGCTTGAGCAGGGGGGTTGGACTAGAAGACCTCTAAGATCTCTTCCAGCTCTATTTTCATTATTCCCTCTTATACTATATTTGCTGGCATCAGTTCTAATCTCCAGTCCCAACTGTTGGGTCAAGTATGAGACACATTGCTTTTAGTATTGTGTCTTTAACACATGTCAGTGGTAAATATAAAATCTTGGAATCTTTTCAATCACCTAAGCTACAAGTTGTAGACTTGAGAAAAGATAATCTTTTTTTTTTGTCTTTTGAGGCTAAAGGGGACAATTATTTTCCCCAAAGCATTCTTTTACTTCACTTAACCAATGGGCCAGTCAAATCTTGGCTAATTGAATCAGCCAAGATAGTGATAGCAGATGGAAATCTTCATTTTCATCATAGTGTGATGGTTGCAGCATCTGACAGTGACAGTGATGAGGGGCCAGGACCTTCAGCACTTCCTGTCAGGAATGACACAACACTTCCTGTCAGGAATGACACAGCATATCCAGGGCTCAGCAAATGAGGGAAGAACACAGCATGTTTGGGGCTCAGCCAATCAGAGGATGACACATCAGGTCCAGAGCACAATAAATCAGAGGCAGAGATGGAACCTCTTCTGGGTGTCAGAATGCAAAGGTCGAGGAAGAGAGAGACGCCTGGTTGGCTAGGAGAAGGATCACTCATAGGTAGTGCTGTTGAATCATTGGGTCACACCCTCACACTATTTAAGGATGAGGCATGCCCTGCCTTGCTGCAGAGAAACAACACCATCCATTGTGTAATCAGTTTTTCTTGTCTCTTGCTTTTCTGTTTTGGGTTTAAACAGTTACTTTCTTGGCTTTGATAATGTTTTTTTGGTTCCTCCAGTTAATTTACTGAGGAAATCATCTAAGAACTCTGTCTACAACTGGTAACTGTTACAGTGTTAACTTTACTCTGGAATTTTAGCCAAAGGATAACTTTGCTAGTTTGTTTCTCTTGCTGAAAAGATTCTCTAAAGGTTTTTATTATTTTGTAACTTTTATATACACTGCTCAAAAAAATAAAGAACACTTAAACAATACAATATAAGTCCTTGGAGAGGGACAGCATACACATCCAATCAATCAATCAATCAATCAATCAATTCCAAGTAAATCAAACTTCTGTGAAATCAAAGTGTCCACTAAGGAAGCAACACTGATTGACAATCAATTTCACATGCTGTTGTGCACATTCAACTTTGTACAGAACAAAGTATTCAATGAGAATATTTCATTCATTCAGATCTAGGATGTGTTATTTGAGTGTTTCCTTTATTTTTTGAGCAGTATATATTAAATCCTGTTATGAATTAGACAACTGGTGTGCATCTAATTATTGGGGCCAGCACCAGGACAGAACATATACTCAGTTTTCCACGGAAGCAAGAGTTCAACTAATTCTTTAAAAAAAGAAGTGTTTAAAAACATTCATGTTCATCTCCCAAACCAGGTTTATATTTCACAGATAGCGTTAGGTAAGGAAAGCCAATCCTCAAGCACATTCAGGAAGCCATTCAGATCCATCAAGTGCCTTTGAAGAACATTTTTATTGCTCTTTGAAGAAATTCATAGCACAGTTATTTACAAAACAGCTGTAGCACTTGTTATAAGCCTTGCAGTTATGACTGTATATATTGACTGAGGTGGCCTTGAAAGGAAACTGTTCAAATACCAGCACAAAAGGGGCTTTGTGTTTTTACCCTTAAATTAAGTCTTCCATTATGCATGCTGAGATACTGTCACTATCACAATCTAAATTCTAGTATCCACGTCTAGTATACATGGGCACTGTTGAAACCAATCTTCAAACTAAATGCTTGCAGCCTGTGCAAAACAGGATTAAATTCTTTTTGAGGATTTATCTGTGCAGTCCAGAATGAGTATACAGTATACCTTGTCCTGGGAATGTCCCTAGTTACTATTAGGATATTCATATGACATCAGGCTGTATAGATCTCTACGGATGACCTTCACTTTGATCCCCATTGAAACTAACCATCCCTTGGAAAACTTCCTGTGAAGCTAAACAACCCCTTGCTTAAATATACACTGCTCAAAAAAATAAAGGGAACAGTTAAACAACGCAATATAACTCCAAGTAAATCAAAGTTCTGTGAAATCAAACTTTCTTTATTAGATTTGTATGCCGCCCCTCTTTGTAGACTCTGTCCACTTAGGAAGCAACACTGATTGACAATCAATTTCACATGCTATTTGTACAGAATGAAGTATTCAATGAGAATATTTCATTCATTCAGATATAATTTGAGTGTTCCCTTTATTTTTTTTAGCACTATATATATAGAATGGAGCAGACACTGTCTCCATTCAATCAGCAATAAGGATTTTCACAGAGCAGATTGGTTCATTAAGGGGATGACCCTCTATTAATTCTTCATCACACAACTGCAAAGTATTTCTAACATGTACTTCATGAGGATACACAAATCTTTGTTTGCAGATGATCTGGAAGCAACAGCTGATGTAAAATGTGCCAGTTAGTTTCCTGGCAGGAGTATCCCATTAGCACAGAATAACACAACTCTTCAGGAGACTCAGTAGGGTGTCTAAGTCTGTGATCCACAGTATGAAGTACAGTAACTAAATGGATGAAATAGGTCTCTCCTTCCCTCGCATATACATTTGAACAGGAATAAAGACAGCAATAATCTCTTTATTTAACCCACCACTTGGGATATGCATTTAAATTGAGTTCCCTTTTGGCTGAATACATTCACCTCGGTGAGATGAGCAGGATAGAAATTTAATTAATAAATAAATAATGAATAAATTATCATGTTTTCTAGCTTCAGGTTTTTATAATGAGCCTTAGCCATTTAGTATACAGTTTTCGCGGGTTCGAACTTCGCGAAAAGTCTATACCATGGTTTTTCAAAAATATTAATTTAAAAATTCTTCACGGGTTTTTCCCTATACCATGGTTTTTCCTGCCCGATGACATCATGTGTCATTGCCAAACTTTCGTCTGCCTTTAATAATTTTTTTAAAATAAACTTTAATAAATAAACATGGTGAGTAATAATCTAAATGGTTTCTAATGGAATGGGAAATTGCAATTTAGGGGTTTAAAGTGTTAAGGGAAGGCTTGTGATACTGTTCATAGCCAAAAATAGTTTATTTACTTCCACATCTCTACTTTGCGGAAATTCGACTTTCGCGGGCGGTCTTGGAACGCATCCCCGGCAAAAATCGAGGGAACACTGTATTAGCCATAAAAGAATTATGTTAAATCAATAACCATTTGAAAGGCTTGACAAATGCATTACAAAATAAATAAAGGGGAAAAGAAAGAGATTGTAAATGGTACAATTATTTTTTATATATACTTTTTAAATTTATTTTTGCATTCTAAGTGCAGTGCCACAGTGGTTAGAATGCAGTAATGTAGGTTACTTCTGCTGACTGCCAGGGGCTATAATTTGGCAGCTCAAGGTTAACTCAGCCTTCCATCCTTCCAACTTGAGTAAAATAAGGGTCCAGATTGTTGGAGGCAAGATGCTGACTGTGTAAAATGCTTAGATAGTTTCTTTTTTAAAGCACCGTGAAGCGGAATATAAGTGCTATTTCTATTATGAATATAAAATGCCTGGAAATGAATGGTGTATAAGTTAATTGTTCGACAAAACATTTACTGTGCTACAGTAAGTCTAGATGAGGTCATTCTTCCTATGAGCCATACCCCATGTTGGTAATTATTACTGTATTTTCCACCATTGTGGAATATGCAAAAAAGTCTTAAGCATTGTCAACAAAATATTAATGACAAAAGAAAATATTTGCATGTGAATGCATCTGCTGTTATCTTAAGTCTATATTTTAAATTATTTTCTCTCAGCTTGATGCTGTCTTCAAATTTTATCTATCATCTCATGTGACCATTTATGAAGATATTGAAGAGCACTGGACCTAAGACAGAACTTTGAAGTACCCCACTGGATGCTTCCATCCATTTAAATATAATTCCCCTGAGGACCACACTTTGAGTTGGTCAGCCAAACAGGAGCAAGAGAAAACAGGTCAATATTCATGCGTTTATAATTTTATTTTCTAACAATGAAATAAAAACATTTTCACTATCTGATTGATAGGTTTTTCATCTTATACCACCTTATATTACCTCATGATTTTCAAGTGTTCAGGGGAAGGCTGTTATTATGCTTTACATGGCTCGTGCAAGGTACATTATGCCTTACATAAGAAATTCAATGTCTATGATAGATTAGGTGTGAAGTAACCTTTTAGAAAATCCCATTGAATATATGTATGGAAGTTAATAATGTGCCCCCTGAGATATAAAAGCTGGAATGACCATCATTTTTACTTTTCTTCAGCTCTGACCACATGCAGCTTTCAAGTTAAAAATGTGGACTTCAGCCAAATGTCAAAATCTCCATGGAAGAGATTAGCTTTGATCCTAAGTAATAGTTATCTGTAGTTGCTAAAAGAGAGAGTAAAAAAGTGTCAGTAAAAAAGAGGAGATGGACAGGAATCTGAAAAGGAATGGAAATACAGTGGTGCCTCGAGATACGAGTTTAATTCGTTCCGGACCTGGGCTCTTAAGTCGAGCAGCTCTTATCTCGAACGACTTTTCCCCATAGGAATTAATGTAAATAATTTTAATTGGTTCCAGCCCTCAAAAAACTCATAAAGTTAGTCTAAATTATGCAGAAAGACATGTTTTTAATGAAGAAATGTACATGTACATATAAATGAATAATGAAGTTTCTTTCACTTAACTTGTAAACTTTCTTAAACTTTTAAATTTACATATGTTCAACTTCTCTGCCACCCAATCCTGTAGGACAGAGGTCCCCAACCCTTTTTGCACCAGGGACCGGCTTTAAACGATCAAGAGAGGAATGGGTGAATGAATGGACGGAGGGTGGGAAGGAAGGAAGGAAAGAGGGAAGGGACAGGAACAGAGGAAGGAAGCAAGGAAACTTATGAAAGGGGAGAGTAAGACAGGAATGAGTGAAGGGAGGGAGGGAGGGAAGAAGGTGGGAAGGAGAAAGAAAAGAAGAAATAGAGGAAGGGAAGGTAAAAGAGAGAAAGAAAAAGAGCAAGAAAGAAAGAAAGAAAGAAAGAAAGAAAGAAAGAAAGAAAGAAAGAAAGAAAGAAAGAAAGAAAGGGGGAAGGGACAGGAACAGAGGAAGGAAGCAAGGAAACTTATGAAAGGGGAGAG
Organism: Erythrolamprus reginae; assembly: GCF_031021105.1. Taxonomy (NCBI): domain Eukaryota; kingdom Metazoa; phylum Chordata; class Lepidosauria; order Squamata; family Dipsadidae; genus Erythrolamprus; species Erythrolamprus reginae. The sequence continues at coordinate 117,860,243 of NC_091953.1, forward strand.
TAAGAGAGGAATGAGTGAAGTGAGGGAGGGAGGGAAGAAGGTGGGAAGGAGAAAGAAAAGAAGAAATAGAGGAAGGGAAGGTAAAAGAGAGAAAGAAAAAGAGCAAGAAAGAAAGAAAGAAAGAAAGAAAGAAAGAAAGAAAGAAAGAAAGGGGGAAGGGACAGGAACAGAGAAAGGAAGCAAGGAAACTTATGAAAGGGGAGAGTAAGAGAGGAATGAGTGAAGGGAGGGAGGGAAGAAGGTGGGAAGGAGAAAGAAAAGAAGAAATAGAGGAAGGGAAGGTAAAAGAGAGAAAGAAAAAGAGCAAGAAAGAAAGCAAGAAAGAAAGAAAGAAAGAAAGGGGGAAGGGACAGGAACAGAGGAAGGAAGCAAGGAAACTTATGAAAGGGGAGAGTAAGAGAGGAATGAGTGAAGGGAGGGAGGGAGGGAAGAAGGTGGGAAGGAGAAAGAAAAGAAGAAATAGAGGAAGGGAAGGTAAAAGAGAGAAAGAAAAAGAGCAAGAAAGAAAGCTGCAAGCACCCCCCCGAGCCCCCCAGGCCGGCTGCAACCTTTTAAAACACGCGCGCCGCTTCGCAGCTGTCTCCTGAAGCCGAACGCGGAAGTTAGCGTTTGGCTTCAGGAGACAGCTCCTTGGCGCTTGTATCTCGAATTTGGGCTTGTAAGTAGAACAAAAATATCTCTCCCCTCCCAGCTCTTATCTCGAGTTGCTCTTAAGTAGAGCAGCTCTTATGTCGGGGTTCCACTGTATATAGATCTGTATTCTACCCTAACTTCTGGCTTTAGTTCTATCAAAAAAAAATGCTTTCCAACAAATCCTCAGGATAAACCCTGCACCTCAAACAAACAAAGCAAAGCAAAACAGTTGTATATGGAGGTTTAGGGCTAGAAAGTTGATGTCACAGATCTGGTGGATCAGTTTTATAATGGCATGAAAGATTTCCAAAATCTGGGTTTTACAAAACTTCTAAACTCCCATCAAGTGTAAAAAATATGGTAAACCCATGGACACTGACCTTTTTTTTTTTGTAAGTGTGAATTGTAACTGTAATAAAGGATGAACAATTTTTGAGCTGAGGATGGTCTTATTGCAGTATTTCATTATATCCTGTAGTACATTCTTTGGTTTCAAATAATGATGTAGATTGGGCGAATCTTCTTTGTTAAAAAATGAAAATAATTTAAGATTGTTATTGATTGTTTCTTCAGAGTGAAAATTAAATCTCAGCAAGAGTTGACTGTTTATGATGCTCTCGGAAGCCCTGGAGCCAAACAAGGTTTCTACAAAGTGTTTACAAAGAATATACGAGAAGAACAAAATCAAGTTTTGATAGATTGTGAAGAAAGGAAAACAGTATAACATTGATGTGAACCCTGCCCATGCAATTTAAAATATGTCACATTTTTTAAATGTGTCTATCTGTTTTTGGTGATTTCTTTAATCTAATTCACCTTTGGTACAGGCAAGATGTAAATATTTCCAATTGTTTTATTCTGATTTATGCTACAGTTCCATCTCCTTCATTTTCCTTCATGCTTTTCAATATTCATTTCAAAATCAGAACTGAAGTCAAAACTGAGGAAGCTTCTTGGATGAGAAGTGTAACATCTTCAAGGGGAAACAAAGTCTGGTTGCTTTTTGAAAAAGCATATTTGGGACAACCATGATCTGCATGGCTGAGATCCCCCATAAACACTCCTTCAACATAAAGCATTTTAACACTATTAGCAACATGACACTTTTAATTCAATTCAATTCAATTCAATTCAATTTATTAGATTTGTATGCCGCCCCTCTCCGAAGACTCAGAGCTGCTCACAACAATAATAAAAACAATATTCCAGCGAAAACAAATCTAATATTAAAAAGCACATAAAACCCTATCATATTTAAAAAAGCAAACAACTTATACATACCCAAACATAAATATTAAAAAAAAGCCTGGGGGAAAGGTGTCTCAACTTCCCCATGCCTGGCGGTATAGATGGGTCTTGAGCAATTTACGAAAGACAAGGAGTGTGGGGGCAGTTCTAATCTCTGGGGGGAGTTGATTCCAGAGGACCGGGGCTGCCACAGAGAAGGCTCTTCCCCTGGGGCCCGCCAAACGACATTGTTTGGTCAGCAGGACCTGGAGAAAGCCAACTCTGTGGGACCTTATCGGTCGCTGGGATTCGTGCGGTAGCAGGTGGTTCCGTAGGTACTCTGGTCCAATGCCATGCTTAATGTAAGCTCTGAAGGAAGGAAGGAATGAAACTGCATGGTATTCTCATATATACATTATCTATAGACAAAAGACTGGAAACCTATGATGTGAACAATGGTTCTCCCATCAACAGATATTGTTAATGACATCAGAGAAACTTTTGCTTAACACTATATAGGAATCTGTAGATACCTCTTTTATTACTGTATTTTCAGACGTAGATAAATCCACAGTAACTGAATTTAAACATGCCTGGGATAAACATATATCCATTCTAAGATAAAATACAGAAAATAGTATAAAGGCAGACTAGATGGACCATGAGGTCTTTGTCTGCCGTCAGACTTCTATGTTTCTATGTTTCTATATATTTCTAATAATTATATTAATCATGTTAAATTTACTAAAATTCATTGTTCTTGGCTTCACTGATGGTACAATTGTTTTGCACAAACATTTCAAAGAATCTACAATTTTGATGAAGTGTTAACTTACTATAAATATAAATACATTTTTTAAAATTTCTACTTACAGATTGGATGGGTAATTTCTTCTTATCTCTTCAAGGAAATGATAACTTCCTTCCTCCCTCCCTCCAGTTGAAACACAAAAAGTGTGGATAATTGTGTGGCAATACCAAGAGTCAGAACAGTAGAAGACAATGATTTGGAGAAAATAATAAAGTATAAAATGTGAAAAATCAAATTGGTATATTGCATAAGCAGTCTGTGGTAGTCTCAGTGGTTATCAGAACAGTTAGTGCCAAAAAATATTAAATGGCACTCAGAAAATGCATGCATTGACAACATTTCTATCTACCAATTGCAAAAGGTTGAATTTCTGGCACAGGTCTCATCTTCCTCCAAATACACAAGCCCCCAAACCATGTCAAGGTAGGCAATTATTACTGTATTTTCAATGTAAAACATTTATGCTGCATGTAAATCATTGCAGAGGGATTCTTTCCCTGGAGGAATATAAATAGCTGTTTTAAATAAAAGATAAACACAATAAATGCAACCAGTTTTCTGTGGATATAGATTGTATATATTCATGAGAATTTATGATACTAATCAACTAGATTAGCAGTTCTCTCTTTTTTTTGAAAAATACTTTATTGATTATTTACATTAAAAAGAATAGGTATAAACACTACAACAACACAACATTTACAGGGTGCATGAAATTACATAAGTTTTTATGCATAGGCATCCTTCAGAGAAAGAAAGAAAAGAGAGAAGAGAGAAGAAAGTAAATTGTGACAACAAAGAGGGTTACAACATACATACATATATACATTCAAGACAAAATAAAGCATTATGCTTTATACATGAGTTATCTTGGAATCAGAGCTTAATATTTACACCTGCTAGGTTGCAGGCTAATTGTTTCACGCAGCATATTCATTTATAATATATCCTTCTTATTTGTTATTACATATACAGTATATGTTAATTTATCACTAACGTATCCATTTCTATGTAAGTTCCTTATATTAGTAATGTTTCCTCTTAACAATAATTTGATTTTTCTCTCTTTATTCTATTATTTTATTTTATTTTGTTTTTATTTATCCAGATATACCACCTGTCCCAAGTGTTGTGGAATTCCTTAGTATCTTTATCCTGTAACTCATATGTGATCTTTGTCATTTCTACTACTTCATATATTCTGGTTATTAAGTTAAGCAATGTCAGGATGGTTTCCTGTTTCCAGGTTTGGGCATATATAATTCTTGCCGTGGTGGTTATGTATAGAATCAGATATCTGTCATTTATTGTAACTTTATGTCTAATTATTCCAAGAAGGAAGAGTTCTGGTTTTAGTGGTATTTTTTCTCCTGTAATTTCCTCCATCATATTTTTAGTTTTCTTCCAGAATTTCTTAGCTAGTGGACAGGTCCACCACATGTGATAGTATGTATCTATTTTCACTTTGCATTTCCAGCAGTTCGGGGAGTTTTTTGGATACATCTTGGCTAAGCACGCCGGTGGCAGGTGCCACCTATAGAACATTTTATATATATTTTCTCTATAGGGAACTGATAACATTATTTTATAATTAGATGTCCAAAGTTTCTCCCACTCCTAGACTAGCAGTTCTCAACCTGTGGGTTGTGATTCATTTGGGGCTTGAACAACTCTTTAATAGGTACTGGCTAAGACCATTAGAAAATACATAATTTCAATAGGAACTGAGACACCACTCTATCCATCTTCAGGTGGGTCCACACACATGCAAATAGACTACTGCAAAAAAACCCCAAAACTGTACCATGGAAACTTCTGACCAGCAGTGTACATACATAACCATCAAGTTTTTGGCTTTTTCTTTGCATTTTTAAAAAACTTCAATACTGTGTACACGTGCCCAATAGGCGCAGCTATGCAGCACATGAGGAAGCAAACCAGCAGTAAGGTAAGTTTGAATCCACCCCAGAGTTTCCTAATACTTTTAATATTTTATGGGGGTCACCACAACATGAGGAACTGCATCAAAGGATTAAAGCATAAACTTTGAGTCATATAAAAATATATGGAAATTCTACTAACTTGACACAGTTGAATTTCATATTAGCAAAGCTTACAGATTTTATTACTGGAACCCAGTATAAAAGTATGGAAATATAAAAAGATGAAATCCTATCTTTTTCTCTCATTGATACTTGGTTTTGGTAGCCCAGATATAGTAACTTTATTTTATTTGTTTGTTTGTTTGTTTTGTCTAGTATGTATTCTAGTATGTATAATATCTATATGCATGACACTAGTAAAAGAGAAACATTAGGACAAGGTGTGGAAGAGGTCAACAGTGGATAGTCTAAGGGTAAAGTTTTGTGGGTTAGGTGATGACACTACAGAGCCAGGTATTGAGTTCCATGCATCAACTATTTGGTTAATAAAGTGGTATTTCCTGCAGTTGGGTTTAGAGCAATTTCCTTTATGTTTGTATCTGTTGTGTGCTTGAGTGTTGTTGTGGTTGAAGCTGAAGTAGTCATTGACAGGAAATATATTGTAGCAGATTATTTTATGGGCTATGCTTAGGTTGTGTTTAAGGCGACGTAGTTCTAAGCTTTCTAAACCTAGAATTGTAAGTCTAGTTGCTTTGGGTATTCTGTTGCGAGTAGAGGAGTGGAGTTTATTGGAGCTTTATTTCATTATTCTCCTAAAATTTAGTAATTTCTTTATTTGAAAGGGTTCTGTATACTTAGGGTTCTCTTCTTTGAATTAAGTAAGATTAATTTACCTCTTAATGCAATTTAGGATTACATTGGCTTTTTCGGCTACTGCCACACATTGATGACTCATATTTAATTGATTGTCCACCGGGGCTTCATGATCCCTCTCACAGTTACTGCTATTAAGCCAGGTTTCACCTAATCTGTATGTGTAGACTTTACTTTTCTCTACATTGAATTTAATTTCGTTAGATAAGATCAGGGGTGGGCTGCTGCCCATATGGGGGTGAACACAGTGGTAGTGGAACTCTACCCCAGAGCACCCAATTTGCATGAAATATGTTGAAATGCAGGGTGTCCTCCATAAGCCACGGCCACAGTGTGGTAGTTAAAAATTGTGTGCAAATCTCTCAAGATCCATGTAGATCTTGAATCTATCATCTATAGCAGGGCTGTCAAACTTGGTCCATGGACTGGATGCATAATATCCTGGTCACATTCCCTATTCAGTTTTACAAAGGGGGAAAAAACTCCTCATTTTAAGCATGAAGCAAGCTGATGACCTTAGACCGGACAGTTTCTTCCATCTCTTGGAATGAGACTATGGCAAAACACTTATAAAAAACCTTGCCAAGGAAACTTTAGGGAATTTTGTCCAGATAGTCTCCGAGAATGAACATGATTCAAATGAAGAACAAGAGAAAGAAAGAAAAATGAAAAAGATATGATGATATTCATAGGAAATGATGTTGTTCATTTATGCCATTAGTAGCTTGGTGAGTCATACTTACCAAAAAGCAATTTGACAGCATGGACAAAGCCAAAGTTAGTACCATAATGACATCAAAATGCACAGCTGTCTAATTAAAATTGTTGGTCATCGCTCATGAGGTTCTGGTATTTTCAAGTTCTCTGCGTATGATTAAAAATGAATTAGAAAGATATTTGTGTGTCTGTTCAGCCATTTTTGCCATCTGTCCACAGTAGTTTTTGCTTCTTCATCTAGTGTAATTTCATATATCTTCTCATTTTTCACTGCATAATTGCTGTCATAAAATTGTTAGCCTGTATTTCATAAAGTACAAGGAAGTTTTCAAGAACTGAGCATCTCTAAAACACATGTTCTCATTCCTACAATTATAGTAAGCTTAGAACATAGGACATAGAACACAGGATAATAGTGATGTTGGAGGTCTTCTAGTCTAGCCCCTTGCTCATGGCACAAGATTCTAGTCCAATCCCTAGTCTCTTCTGGAAAACCTTTAGTCTTGAAGCACCCTCATTTTTGAGGCAAGCCATCCCACTGGTTAATTGTTCTTACTCTCAGGAAATTTCTCCTTAGTTTTAGGTTGGATCTTTCCTTAAGTTTCCCGAGGTAAAATGGCAGCCAATAAATTTTATAAACAAACAAACATAATAAATACATACATATTTTAACCCATTACTCTTTGTCCTGTCCTCAAGTGTTTTGAAGAATAAATAAAGTTTCTCTTTTTTATAACAGTTGAAAAGAAAGAAAGAAAGAAAGAAATCAAAGAAAGAAAGAAAGAGGGAAAGAAGGAAGGGAATAAGGGAGGGAGGGAGGAAGGGAGGGAGGAAGGAAGGAGGGAAGGAAGGAAGGGAGGGGTTTTTGGAATAATTCAAAGGACATAAAAAATCTTCTCATACATAGTAGCTATAATAGCATGCAGGTTCTTTTTGATTTTTGTCAAGAAGACCCAATTTTTTCAAACACTTCAATATATTTTATTACCCCTTGAATTTATACTTAACAATTCAAGACACCTACTGTGGATCTGGATAGTTATGTTATTCACTGTATTCCTGGGATTTTTTTTTATTAAGATATCTAATGTCTAATCCAAAATAAGATGTGGGAAGTACAAAATGTATTTTGTAACTCAAAATTTTATCTTCAGCAAAATGTGTGGTAATATGAACTTTCATGCTCTTCTGGCGCCTGAAAATAAAAATGTCAAATGGAAAAGCAATTCTTCTGTAAATGCAACAGTTACTGACAATATAGGGCAAGAAATATTTGGCCATCACACAAACTTTAATATGACACCAACTTCCATATTTTACATTAGAAATTTGACAACTAATATGATGTCCAACAGCATTCCTTAACCCAAAAGAAATATGGAGGGAATTTGGGCTGAAATGAAACTATAATGGTAGTCATTCTTCAGCAATTTTACAAGGTAATATTAAATAAAACTGGTGGTATCTTTTAGATTGAGTTATTTATATATAGTGTGAAAACCTATTACTGCCACCTAGGGATTTTGCTTTGTGACAAACTGATGCACTGGATAGGTTTGAAAAAATAGTAAACAATTTTGAATAATGATTAATCTTTTCCTTGAAGGCGTATTTATTGATTACTGAGAAACCATATTCAGATTCTAGAATTGAAGGAAAACTTGCACAAGTTGCTTGCCAGAAGTGGCAAAATAATTAAATGTAAATGCAGATGTTTAATGAAGTTCACATCAAAACGAATCGTAAGTGAGATGGGGAGAAAGAGATCAGCAATCTTAGGGAAAGTCCAAACTGCACATCATCTATGTAACTTCAGGTGATAACACCGTATGTTCCTTTCATGTCATCTGTTCAACACTCTAATGCCATAAAATGATCACCTCTAGAAATAACAGAAAGACATAGATATTGATATTTTGAAATGTTTAGATAACATTTTAATAATATTGAAATATTTTGCTTTTGCCCAATTTTTTATAAATGTTTTACCTAACATCTTAAAGTCTGCAGAGAGGGGTGGCATACAAATCTAATAATAAAATAAAATAAAATAAAATAAAATAAAATAAAATAAAATAAAATGAAATGAAATGAAATGAAATGAAATGAAATGAAATGAAATAAAATATAAAATAAATGAAATGAAATGAAATGAAATAATAAAATAAATAAAATAAAATAAAATAAAATAAAATAAATAAAATAAAATAAAATAAAATAAAATAAAATAAAATAAAATAAAATAAAATAAAATAAAATAAAATAAAATAAAATACAATACAATACAATACAATACAATACAATACAATACAATACAATACAATAAAATAAAATAAAAATGTCAAAGTCACTTCCCGCAACCTGGATGGTTCTGACACTGGCCATGCCCTTTCCAGGTATGTCCTGATATGTCACATGCTGCCTTGGACCATTAAAGATCAAATAGAACCTTTTTTGAAATTTCACTGCTATTGATGGACAAATCTTTTCCCCATTCCAAAAAAGAAGGTTTTAAAGCACTTTGATTTTTTTTTTTTAAATAAATTCTACCAGGCATATTTTTTTTAAAAAATCAACAAATTTTATCACCTTAATTATTTCGATCATTTCCTTCTAACCACATTGTTACATTTTGATGTGATACTTATTTACTTATTTATTTCAGGTTTTCTGAAATACCTCTAAAAGGTGGTAGATCAATGTGTTAAATGCATTAAAGAAAGAAATATAAGAAGTTAGAAATCTAAAAAGGCTGGAGAAGGATTTGCACAAACATTCAAATTAAATCCATGGTTGGGGAGCCGTCATTGGAAATCCCAGCTTTGCTGTTAAATGGTTAAAAAAAAACATTTAAATGTTATAATCTGCTTCATTATTTCGTTGTTTTCCATGCATTAATACTTATTATTCAACAGTTTACTACTAGGATGCACAGCTCACTTATTTTCAATGCTTTGTGATTGCTTTAACAATACAACTATTAAGGTATGTATGTATCTCTGTGTATGCATCTCTCTCTGTGTGTATGCATCTCTCTCTCTGTCAACGTGTGTGTGTGTATGCATATGTGTGTGTGTGTGTATGTGTATAATGTATTATCTGATTGACTCCAGGCTAGAGAAGTCTTTAGAGACAAATAGCAACTATTTAATTGGTTGTGTAAAACAAAATTTAAAAACACTCAGATGCTTCTTATGTCTATTACATCTAGCTACACACTATTCAGGAAGTACTATGTACAATGCATTCCTTAAAACATTGCTTTCGGGAAAGTGCTTGATGATGAAGGCTATCATAGTAAGGATTAATTCATTCTTATTTCTCTAAATATATATTAAAAGGACTCATTAAATAGGGAGATGTAATTAGCTTCTTTCTATATAGAGTATATTGCCTAGCAACAAGATAAAAGCAAGGTATTCTGCTTAAAAAAAAACCCCTGCAGTGTTAGAATGTGCTGCTTTTATATAGCAACATGTTTGACTAGTTGTGTGGTGTTTTTATGAGAGGACTGAGAATTACAGACCTTTGGAGCCATTCACTGTGT